>NC_136305.1:12233604-12386604 GCF_964198595.1 Lampetra fluviatilis | reverse complement strand
CCAATGATTGCTCAATTTGTACCCATCTTCTCGGTTGAAGTTATGTCTGTTTTTTTTATCTGGATGACTTAATGAACAAATCTTTGATGGTAGCCCGAAGGTTTGCAGAGTACCTTGGTCTCGGAAAAGACAATGTCGTGTAAGCCCACCGCGTTCAAGCAGTGATCAGCCACGGCTGAGGTACTGGTTCTGCCGTGTTTCAAATCTGCCTTGTGTTCGCGAAACACGGTCCGAGACATGTCGTTTCGTTTCCCCAATGTAACTGCTACCGCAGACAACTTAGATTGTAAACACCAGGGTATTGCATGTCAGCAATCACATCTTTCACAGATGGGATTAGGTCCCGTATATTGTGTACTGTGTTCAATCGGACCTGAATCTTGTGTTTGTTAAAGATTTTGGAAATATTTTTGATAACCCCTGCTATGTATGTCAAGGTGATGGTTTTGGTTGGGTTCTCAGATTGTGTAGTCCGAATGTCCATTCATCTTGAGGGCTTGGCGTACGTGATCCAGTTCACTGGATAGGTGGTGCTGGTCGGAGATGCAATGGGCTCTATGGTGTAGTGTTTTGATGAGGGAGTTCTTCTGGGCCGGATGGTGGTGGGAGTCAGGCTTTAGATAGGAATCCGTGTGGGTGGCTTTCCTGTAGACGGAGTGTCCCAACGAGCCATCAGGCCTATTCTCGATCAAAACATCCAGGAATGGTAGCTTGCCATCATTTTACGCTTCCATGGTAAATTTGATAGACGGTTGTATGGAATTGATGTGGTTGAAACACGTTCCTTCGGAGTGGGCAGGTAGGAACTTGGTTGGACAGCGCATTCGTGCACGACAAACAGACAAATACTCCCTGGTGGGCAGTGTGGAACCTGTAAGTTCCTACCTGTATAAGTGTAGTGTATCGTGTCGTGTATAGTGTAGTGTGTAGGTTAAACGTTGAGTTTTATAAGTGCACCACGGGGTGACCAGCCCCTCCCTCCCCACCCAGCCCCTCCCACCCTCCCTTCTCCACCCAGCCCCACCCCTCCCACCCCCACCCTCCCCTCCCCATATGCACGACAGACAAATAATCCCTGGTGGGCAGTGTGGAACCTGTTGTTCATACCTGTAAAACTGGTTCCGTGCTGGCTGGCCATCTGGCCAGATGACGAAAGTGTCATCTACGTATCTCTTCCACAAGGAAGGATGTAGGGTGGATGTCAGGATGGCATCTGTTTAAAATTTCTCAATGAAAACATTCGCTACCACTGGTGATAAGGGAGAACCCATAGGGGGTACCTTCATTCTGTTTGTAGAATGTACCATTCCAGATGAAGTAAGTGTTGGTCTGGCAATACCTCACCAAAGTTGGTACATTAGGATTCAGTCCCTGTTGGACAAAGTCTTCAATGATTGGTATGGTGTCGGGTACAGGCACCTTGGTGAACAGAGAGACTACATCGAAGCTGACAAGAAATCATCTGGAGACAGTGAAATGTCCTTGATTAGAGAAACCAAGTGAGCTGAATTAAGTACTGCTGAGGTGGTCTTGCCGATGAAAGCAAGCAGGGTCTCAGACAGAAATCGGGCCAGTTTGTAGGTAGGTGAGTTGATGGTAGAAACGATAAGACGGAGTTGAGTGACTTCTTTATGGATTTTTGGAAGACCATAAAATCTGGGTGGTCTAGCAGGCAAAAGTTTTAGAGAGCTGCTTTGCCGATTCGATTAGAGAAGTCGAATTAGTGAAGATATTGTTGGTTTTTGTAGCCAGGCGGTAGGATCTTTGAGTTTAGTATAACTGCAATCATTAAGAAGGTCGTGGATTTTGTTGTATGTGGTTTTATCCATGATGACCGCGGCATTGCCCATGCCGGCCGAATGGATGACAATGTCATTTATTTTTTTCAATTGAGCGAGTTCAGAGTGCTCGTTTCTGCTGATATTACTAATGGGTTTCTTAACGTTTTTGAGGATTCTAGATTTGAAGCTTTCGTGACTGCAAGGATTCATACTCTTAGGTTTTTTCGGCAAAGTCAATGGTGACACCAGTGATAGCCAATGTGTTCATAGAAAAGTTTGAATCAGACGCCATCCAGACGTCCACCCTGCGTCCTTCCTGTGGAAGAGGTATGTGGAGGACACTTTCGTCATTTGGCCACATGGCCTCCCAGCATTGAACCACTCCTGGACCACATCAATTCCACATTGGGGAAACGAAACGTCATATCTCTGATCATGTCCGCGAGTACAAGTCAGATCTGAAACACGGCAAAATTGAGTCTTCCGCTGTTGCCGAGCATTGCTACAACGCTGTGGGTTCTCATGAGATGGTCTTTTCCGAGACCAAGGTGCTCTGCAAACCTTCTGGCTACCATCAAAGATTTGTGCACGAAGCCATCCAGATATACAAACACAGACATAACTTCAACCGTGATAATGGGTACAAACTGAGTAATAATTGGAAAGATGTCATTGACCATGTAAAAAAGATTTAACTACACATATTTGTGTAGGGGTGTTAGAGAGAGAGCCGTTATGCATGGCAGCTTATGGGAAACAAACACAGTGGGCGGGGCTACGTGAGTGCACGGGGGGGGGTGCTCTCAACGACGTCCACACCAGGCAGCCCGGGGCCCCACCCCTCAGCGGGGGTGGAGTATAAAGGGGGATGTGTCAGAGGGCTCGGGGCAGAATGTTAAAGCTAAACCAGTGAAGACCGAAGATCGTCTAGCTAGAGCCCTGGACTCCCCTGGGACGCCGCCCTTGTCAGGGCCGCGCAGGACCGAGCCAGCGGCGTGGTCCCGAGAACCAGAGCTAGTGCTCTGGGACTCCGGGTACCGTAGCCCGACTTACCAGTGTCGGGCCAGACAGCCTCCCCTAGCCCATTAGTGGAGGACTAGGAGGTAGGTCAGAGATAGCTAGCAGTGTATTCCCAGCTAGCCGGGTGAGGGGGCCGATACCCCCTCTAGTATTGTATGTCCACAGTTGTGACTACTTGTACGGAATAAATACGTGTGCCTCACCAACGGTGTCCAAGAGTCATCAACGGTACTTCATCTGGTGTCAGAACAACTACGAACATGGACACGCGCCGGACAGCTCGAGCCGGAGTACCGCAGGTGGAGGACACCGCTGAAATTGTCGAGCCCGAGACGGCTCAACAAGACATCGTGCAGCCGGGGCCAGACGCATTCTTACCGGGGCATCAGGATGAAGAGGAGCCGCCATCAGAAGGGCTGAGGCTGGCTCACGCGAGGCTGGCGGAGCTGCTTTACGCCGCTGCCGCCACACTCGAACACATCACGCGGCTGGGGGCTGGTGGACCACCACGGGGCGAGGAGAACCGACGTCCGATGCGCCTTCCCGCCATCTCAACGGATTCAAACTTTGAATCTCCCGCCATCGCCGCAGCAGCTGCTGAGGGCGTGGCCGGCCTGAACCTCGGGTCCAACATCGCTCTTGCTGGGGCTGCCGCGTCACCGCCAGCGGAGGGAGCGTCATCATGGCTGCGACAGGCGATACCATCTGCCGTTCGCGCCGAAGCACAGCCGAGTTACGGGGACAGCAGCCTGCGAGCTTCCATGGCGACCGCTGCACTGCACCAACGGCTGCCTCCGCTCAAAGAGTTTGTTGGCGCGGAGGGCGACTGGGGCGGCTTCCAGCGACGCTTCCTCGCCCACCAAGAAATGGCATGGTGGTCGGATGCTGAGGCTCTCTGCGTGCTGCCGGCGCTCCTCGACAGCGACGCACTCGCCGCTCTTACATCGGCGCCGAGGGAGAAGCGCTCCATGCTACAGATGGCGCTGCAGTTGCTGGCCGGGGTCTACGGACCTTCAGCGGAATGCAGGCAGCAGTTTTACGATCGCCAGCGGGGTGCAAAGGAGTCGCCCCTGGCGTACAGGATGAGTCTCCTGGCACTGGCGAAGACGGCCTTCCCTCGAATGGACGACGACGGCGTGGACGCCATGGTCACAGAAAAAATCCTCCTGCTGGCAGACGACCTGGACATTGCCGTCGTTGCACAGGAGGACACGGAGATGAGTTCCCTCCAGGCTGCGCGGCTCCTCCACGCCAACCTGCTGTCACAGCGTCGGAAAGCCAGCAGGGCAGCGGCCGGGCGTGCGGTGGCTGCAGCCACCCTCCCGGCGGAGGAGGTTTACGCCGTCGACCGTCGACGGCAGCAGGGGACGGGAGCACGGTCGGGCCGGGATGGGTCGAGCCGCTTCGACCGTCCGTCATCGCCGCCGGCGCTCCCGCGTTGCTTCAACTGCGGCGTCCGGGGCCATGTCGCCTCGGGGTGCCGCTCTCCTCGGCAGCGCGGGACGACGCCTCGACAGGACGCCGGCCCTCCTCCTCCCAAGCTCCATCAACATAATCCGGCGAGTCGCGGCACCCCTCATGTTTGGCCCAAGCACACACTCGTCACACACTCGCACACCGCAACGAACGGGGGGCCGACATTGCGCTGCGACGGGCCAACACGCACCACTATGGGGACTCAAATCGAACCCAGGCAGTGGTCCATGTTGGCCCATCGCGTTGTGGCCGCGTCGTCGGGGTCGTCGGCCGTGGTGGGACACATTGACGGGGTGGAGGTACGCATCCTGGTCGATACGGGGGCATCGGCGACCATCATTTCCGAACTCATTTACAATATTCTACCTGTCCAGAGCCGTCCTTTACTGCCGGTTAACGTCCCATTCTATGCTGCTAACGGGGGCTCTCTTGGCATCATTGGACAGATTCGAGCGCAAATTTGTATCGGGGATATCAAATTGTCGGGCCCAATTTTTGTTTCCTCCTCGCTGGCGGTTCCGTGCCTGCTGGGGACGGACTTCTTGGGCAAAATGCCCATTCGTATTTTAATAGACCAGGGATGCATTGAGCTCCTGTCGGGACGACGCATGGCGTTCCTGCTTTCCCCTACTGCGGCTCGGACGGCGTTCGTAACAGTACCAGCGTTCGTCGTTAAAACAGTTCGTGTGCCGCCGGGAGCTCAAATGTTGGTGCCTCTAAAACTTCGTCGGCCCTTCGCTGAGGGCATTGGGGACCAGGGAATTCTGCTGGGACCATCTAGGGCCGGGGTTAGTGGACCTCATTTGATTCCGGCCCAGACCGTCGTAAGAGGGGACGGGGACCCTTTCATCACGGTCCTCAATGTGGGGTCGCAGACAGTGGTAGTTCCTCAAGGGACGGTGCTTGCTCACGCGACGCCGGTGCCCTGCGAGGAACCTGTTGCGAATCACGTCGGCACTGCTCCCCGGCCGCACCCACATTCGGACAGCGATGGAGGGTGGCTCGATGCGCATTGTGCGGGATCGACGGACCTGTCAAATTCAGAGCGCCAACAGCTATGAACGCTACTGCGGGAATTTTCCGACGTTTTCAGTCGGGACAAATACGATTTGGGTTGCACTCATCTGCTGCGTCACCATATTGACACGGGTGACAGCGCGCCAATACGCCAGAATCCGTTTCGGTTAAGTCCCGCCGAAAAGGACCATGTCAAATCGGCTATTGATGACATGTTAGCCGCCGACATCATTTCTCCTTCCACCAGCCCTTGGGGAGCGCCGATCGTCCTGGTTAAAAAGCAGGACGGCTCGTTGCGGTTTTGCGTTGATTTTCGGCGCCTTAACAAAATTTCGGTTGCCGACGCATACCCGCTCCCACGGATGGACGAATCGCTGGACGCCTTGGCGGGAGCGCGATTCTTCTACACACTGGATTTACTTTCGGGATTCTGGCAGCTTCCTCTGGACGATGATTCAAAGCCTAAAACTGCTTTCCGTACACCGCACGGCCTGTTCCAATTCAACCGGTTGCCGATGGGCTTACACTCAGCGCCGGCAACTTTCCAGCGTTTGATGGAATTGGTTTTGGCTGGATTGCAATGGGAGTCGTGCCTGATTTATTTGGATGACGTTATCGTCTTTAGTAAAACTTTTGACGAACATCTCCAGAGGTTGCGGGTGGTTTTCCTAAAGATGCGGGCTGCTAATTTGAAATTCAAACCCCAAAAATGTCATTTGTTACGCGATTCGGTGCGTTATTTGGGGCACATCGTGGGACGCTCAGGTATTGCTACCGATCCCGCCAAAACGCAGTGTGTCAGCTCCTGGCCGACTCCCACCTCGGTGGGAAAGGTCAGGAGTTTCATTGGCTTCGCGTCGTATTACCGACGGTTCGTCGCTGATTTTGCGACGATTGCCAAACCCCTACACGCTTTAACATCAAAAGGGGTTCAGTTCCACTGGGGTCAGGAGGAGGAGGCTGCTTTCTGCTCCCTTCGGGACGCCCTGGTAAAAGCTCCTCCCTTAATTTACCCCGATTTTTCGGAATCATTTTTGCGCGACACCGATGCGAGCAACACGGGTATTGGAGGCGTGCTTTCCCAGGTGGTTGACGGCGTGGAACGGGTGGTTGCGTACGGCAGTCGGGTGTTGTCTCCAGCGGAGCAAAGATATTGTGTCACCCGTAGGGAACTGTTGGCAATTGTCTATTTCATCCAACAGTATCGCCCATATCTGTACGGTCGGCATTTCACCGTCCGCACAGATCATGCGGCACTGCAGTACGCCCTGCGAGTTCAACAGCCATCGGGACAATTGTCCCGATGGTTGGAGATCCTCCAGGATTTTGATTTCGAAACCACCTACTGTAAGGGCGTTCGCCACACCAACGCGGACGCTCTGTCGCGCATGCCAACCACCTCCGAATGTGCATGCCTCCTGGGGTCGGGACGTTGCAAGCCAGCAGGGGACATGCCGGTTCCGGTCCTGGCGGCCGCCGCTGACGACGAAACATTGCTTCCAAATTCTATCGCACAACAGGGAAAAGATTCCCTGCTGGGTTTGCCTGTTAATGAATGGGGGCGCCTCCAGATGGAGGATACCTCCCTCCTCGCGTCGCGTCGTCGCGCCGGGGAGGCGGGGCGGGGGACGGGTGATGCCGACGCATGGGAAATGGACGCGGGGTTGCTGATGCATTGGGACGGGAAATCCCATCGACACCGGCTGGTGGTCCCTTCTGGGTTACGGGGTAGGGTGGTGTGGGCTGCTCATGAGCGCCTCCTCCACCTGGGTACCCAAAAGACCCTCGCCTTGCTCCAGCTTGATTTTTTTTGGCCAGGCATGACGAGGGATGTCGCAGATCTGTTGGCATCATGCCCTCAGTGTGCGCAGCGAAAACCACCAGCACGGGAGTCAAACCTGCCTTTGTAGTCTATCAGAGTCTCCAGAGTGAACGAACTTGTCGTGCTGGATATTCTGGGGCCATTTCCCGCCACCCCTAGGGGCAATAGATATTTGTTGACCGGGGTGGAATACTTTACGCGCTGGCCTATGGCCTGGCCCCTGGCCAACCAGTCGGCAGCAGCCATCGTGGAGGCCTTTGTCCAAGGTTACATCATGGACAATGGTGCTCCGGAGCGGCTGCTGACCGACCAGGGAAAAAAATTTTCCGGCAAACTCCTCCAACAGGTCTGTGAGCTCCTGGGAACGAAAAAAAATTGTACCTCTCCCTATCACCCGCAAACTGACGGGATGGTCGAGCGTCTGCATCGAACCATCACGTCTATGTTGTCGCAGCAGGTTTCGGACTCACAGACCGATTGGGACTTGCAAATTCAAGGGGTCCTGACAGCATACAGATTGGCCCCCCATGCTGCGACGGGATTTTCACCCTTCTTCCTCATGTATGGCCGCGAACCCGACCCACCTGTTCGGGCACAGCTGCAGATCCCCGCGCCGCTGGGAAAAACTAAATTGGCTGACCATGTTAAATTTAACCTTGCGAAATTGACTGAGGCACGGGATGCTGCCATGCTGAATTCCGACAGGCGTCAGAAAGCGAATGAGCGCCTCAGACTGGGTCGCGCGCACGTGCTACAGTGGAAGCCGGGGGACAGGGCATGGCTGCACTGTCCCCCAGGTACCACTCGCGACCTCCTCAAAACTGGTGCGGCCGTGGCGGGGCCCCGTCGAGGTGGTCGAGGTTTTGCGGCCTCAGTGCATTCGCATCAAATGGGGGAAGCGCCGGTGGTTTGTGCACCCCTCTAGGCTGAAACCCTTCGTTGCGGTGCGAGGCCCCACTCCACACACGCGTGGCCAAACATGTGGGGGGTCGGCCGACTCAAAGGGTCCGTCTCTGCTGCTCTCGCCTGACGTGTTGCCGGCTGTCCCGCCCCCAGGTGCACCAGGAATGACGGGCTCCCGCCCAACAACCCCTACGGGGGATGCCGAGGGTCTCGCGACATCAAGCGCAGACTCACTTCGAAATGGACAGCTGCCACCGGATGGTCCGCCATCCGGGGTTGCCCCGTGTGACGGGCCTGCGGCAAGGACGCGCGCAAGAATGCGCAGACTCTTGTGATGCACAAAAAGAAGAATTTTTATTTTATTTTTTATTTTCACGTGTATGGTTACTGTGCGCTGCGTCGGTGGTGTGCTCCTGGCACATTGTGTTGTGTTGTGTGTTGGGGGTTCCTTGCGATTTGTATATACGTTGCTTTTACGGAATTCGTATTTATTCGGGAGGGGGGGGGGGTGCGTCGGGTTGTTTTCCCTTCGGGGTTTTCTGGTTGTTGTTGTTGTTCTCTTCGCGTTATGTTGAAAAATAGTGAGGCACACGCGCGGTCAGGGGGTAAATGCGCTTTAATTGTCGTTTTTTTTGTATGTTGGCAGCCGGGACGGCTGCAAGCTATGCGGGGGGGGGGGGGGGGGGGGTGATGTAGGGGTGTTAGAGAGAGAGCCGTTATGCATGGCAGCTTATGGGAAACAAACACAGTGGGCGGGGCTACGTGAGTGCACGGGGGGGGTGCTCTCAACGACGTCCGCACCAGGCAGCCCGGGGCCCCACCCCTCAGCGGGGGTGGAGTATAAAGGGGGATGTGTCAGAGGGCTCGGGGCAGAATGTTAAAGCTAAACCAGTGAAGACCGAAGATCGTCTAGCTAGAGCCCTGGACTCCCCTGGGACGCCGCCCTTGTCAGGGCCGCGCAGGACCGAGCCAGCGGCGTGGTCCCGAGAACCAGAGCTAGTGCTCTGGGACTCCGGGTACCGTAGCCCGACTTACCAGTGTCGGGCCAGACAGCCTCCCCTAGCCCGTTAGTGGAGGACTAGGAGGTAGGTCAGAGATAGCTAGCAGTGTATTCCCAGCTAGCCGGGTGAGGGGGCCGATACCCCCTCTAGTATTGTATGTCCACAGTTGTGACTACTTGTACGGAATAAATATGTGTGCCTCACCAACGGTGTCCAAGAGTCATCAACGGTACTTCATATGTCCACAGTTGTGACTACTTGTACGGAATAAATACGTGTGCCTCACCAACGGTGTCCAAGAGTCATCAACGGTACTTCATTTGTACCATCTTATCTGACAGGTACTATTCTACTTTACCGAGTGTTGACATCCCCAGCGTTTACCAGTATTGCTTACTTTTATGCTTATTATCAGCTTACACCGGCCACAACCATGAGCCGATGTGCACCATTGTTCTCTTTTAGCCCCGCTCCCGAGGACCACCATAAGGCCATACCCCTGGCTACCCCATTCAGACAAGCCCCTCCCCCTCCCCTCCTCCCCTTAACTTGTATTTAAGGGCTTGCCTCTTGGATTTTTTCCTCACTTAATACAGTAAATTCAGCTGTGACGGTCCCACCTGATGACGGAGACTTGTGTTGTCTCCGAAACGTCGTGATTTAATATTTTATTTCTATTATTATTTCTATTATTTTTATTATATTATTTATTTCGGTAAAGTCATGTAGGTGAAAAATAAAAATAAATAAAAATAAAATCACGACGTTTCGGGCGCAACACAAGCGTCCGTCATCAGGTGGGGACAACCACAGCAAGAAACAATTGCTGAAGTAGGCAAAAGAGCTGATTGTAACAAGGGATTATATAGATGGAGGGGAGGAACCAAGGGGAGTGTGGGGGCGGGGTGTGAGTCAGAGGAGAGTGGCAAACAACATGATCCAAATAATGAGAGGGTGGGTCAGAGGGGAGTGGAAAGCTGCAGGCTCGAAACAATGCATGGCAAATTTCCAAGTGATAGGAGTGAGCAGGGTTGGGAGTAATAAACTGGAGATGCGGATATGAAAGCAAACTATAAAGCAGCTAAGGTTTAACTTGGTTAATAACATCCTTCCAATGATTGCTCAATTTTGTATCCATCTTCTCGGTTGAAGTTATGTCTATGTTTGTATATTTGAATGGCTTCATGAACGAACCTTTGATAGTAGCCAGACGGTTTGCAGAGCACCTTGGTATCGGAAAAAAACAATATCATGAGAACCCACAGCGTTATAACAATGATCAGCAACGGCGGAGGAATTAGTTCTGCCGTGTTTCAGATCTGACTTGTGCTCTGACTAAGTTGCATCTGTGGTGAATGTTACATTGGCGATACGAAACGTCATGTCTCTGACCGTATCCGCGAGCACAAGTCAGATCTGAAACACGGCAGAACTAATTCCTCCGCCATTGCTGATCATTGTTCAAAACCATCACTTTATCCTACATTGCGGGGATCACAAAAAATATCTCCAAAATCTTGAATAAACACAAGATCCAGGTCCGATTCAACACAGTACATAAAATCCGTGATCTGGTCCCGTCTGTAAAAGATGTGATTCCCGACATACGTTTACAAACTAAGTTGCCTCTGTGGTAGCAGTTACATTGGAAAAACCAAACGACATGTCTCGGACCGCATCCGTGAACACAAAGCAGACCTAAAACACGGTAGGACCAACACCTCGGCCGTGGCAGACCACTGTTATAATTCAGTGGGCTCACATGACATTGACTTTTCCAAGACAGAGGTTCTCTGCAAGCCATCTGGCTACCATGAGAGATTCGTTCATGAGGCTATCCACATATACAAACACAGAGACAATTTCAACCGAGAAGATAGATTTTGGCTTAGCAATCATTGAAAGGATTTGATACACCATTTCGGGTCTTAATTCATTGTGTTCACGCTAATGGTGACTTTGAGACTGCATTCCATCATCTTCCGCTCTCCCCTCCTCCGTTCCGAGCATAGATGGACTCGTCCACCGCCAGTTGCTGTCCGTGGTGCTAACGTTAAAAAACTGCCACTTTTTTCAAAATTTCTTGCTGTGGTTTTCACACCTGATGATAATTTATTGCTTGTGTTGCAATCGAAACGTCGTGAGAATTTTATTTATATTATGTTATTGTTTTCCCTTCTACGTGACTTTACCGAAAGTATCAAGAATATGAATCCCTACAGTCGCGAAAGCTTTAAATCGAAACGACATGTCTCGGACCGTGTGCACGAACACAAAGCAGATTTGAAACACGGCAGAACCAATACCTCTGCAGTGGCTGATCATTGTTATAACGCAGTGGGCTCGCACGATATTGTTTTTTCTGAGACCAAGGTACTCTGCAAACCTTCGGGCTACCATCAAAGATGTGTCCATGAAGCCGTCCAGATATATAAACAGACAATTTCAACGAGAAGATGGGTATAAGCTGAGTAATCATTGGAAGGACGCTATTAACCAAGCAAAGTCGTAACTTGCTGTGGTGCTTCCATTCTTCCCTGCCGTTTGGCTGTTATCGCCGACTCTTTGAGTTGCTTTGCCCTGTTAGGTGCCTCTGCATTAACGGGCTGGGGTCTCACTAACATGGCCACCTCTGCTCCCTTAGCCTCGTTGCATCGATTTTTCTGGCTGTGTGATGGGCTTTGCGTCTCACTGGCGCGACCACCGTTGTAGTAGTTCTCTTGTGTGGACACACTTGCCTCACTGCGCAGTTGGCAGCACCTCAGCGTGTGTTGCACATAGACATGACATTAACTTGCTAATCCCCCTAATCTCCCTGCCTAATCTCTCCCATCAACATAGTGCTAATTTCCCATTAACACTGCTGTTGTGCGCATATGCGGGAGCGATACTCTTATGCGGCAATGGAGGCTCATTTCATGCTAATCTTTCTCCCTAATCTCTCTCTCCATAATCTCCCCCATTAACACAACTGACGTGCTTGCGTCCGGGGATGGAATTCCTTTCCATCTCAGACCCCGCTTGCTTGCCCATCGCCACATAAAGAACCTCTTGTTGTAACAGCTCTCTCGCTGGTTCAGCAGTTCCACAGTTGGATTATTTTGTGTTGCAATCGAAACGTCGTGATATATTTTATTGTTTTATTTTATTATTTCTACCTACGTGACTTTACTGAAAGAACCAAAGAGTAGCAATAGGATGTTAAAATATCTTATGATCACGGAAGTCGAATATACGTTAAGATCAGAAACATCGTCAGAAAATCCGACAAGAAGTTATAATTATTCTTTGGTGGTTTGTAAATGACAGGTAATTTAAGCTGAGAGAGAAAGGGTAGTTTAAGTGGAAGGTGGTTGAACATGGAGGAATTGGAACAGTTAATCCTACTCAATTTAAAGCCAGATTTGGCAATGACTGCAGCACTGCCATCCCGACTCCTGGGATGAGTACATTCAAATGTGTCAACCAGGAGGAATTAACTTGGCAATTTTCATCTGATGAAGAATTCTTCTTTTGGTTCTTTCGGTAAAGTCGAGTAGAAATAAATTAAATTCAATAATAGTAGAATACGACGTTTCGATTGCTACACAAGCAACCATCATCAGGTACAAATGAATGAGAACAAACATAGTAAACTTGGAAATATAATGCAATACAACACAGTACGGCTAAAACAACAGTCAACACCCCACCTGGTTGATTACGTTCTTCCAAAGATTGCTAAATTTGAGAGAGAGACAAAACATAGACACGGACATAGGCACAGAGAAAGACAACGTCTCTGTGTCGAGGCCTTAAATAGAGAGAGAGAGGGGGGGTGGGGTAGAGGGGGAGTTGCGTGGAATTTCTGCCCATAGCGGCCAGAGGAAAGAATGGACTAATGAACATGTACAAAACAAGCACGGTAGAAATTTAAAATTATTCATCAGGTACAAATGAATGAGAAAACAAAGTCACGTAGAAGGAAATAAAATAAAATAATTCTAGATTTTTTTATTTTGTAAAAATAAAATAATATTTGTATTTCTTTCTACGTGACTTTACCGAAAGAACCAAAGGGTAATTCCTGCAGTCACGAAAGCTTCGAATCTAGTTTGAACCACCTCTACAGGGAGGGTTTGCCATGCTTGTTTGTATCACACTTAACTTCTAATTTAGCAATCTTTGGAAGAACGTAGTCAACCAGGTCTATGCGTTAACTGTCTGCTAAACGACTCTGTGTTGCATTGCATTACACTTCCTAATTTTGCTAAATTAGTTTTCTACCGTGCTTGTTACGTGCTTATTTATAAGTCCATTCTCTCCTCCGGCCGCTATGGGCAGGAATTTCACACAACGCTCCGTGCTTGTTTGTTTAGAAGTCCAGTGTCCAGCTCTTCCGTCCGCTATGGGCAGTAATTCTACACAACTCCCCCTCTGCCCCCCCCCCCCTCCCTCTTTAAGGCCTCGACATAGAGACGTCGTTTTTCTGTGTGCCTATGTGTGTGTCTCCCTTTGTGTGAGTCTCTCTCTCTCTAATTGTGTGTGTCTGTGTCTCCGTGTCTATGTTTTGTCTCTATCAAATTTAGCAATCTTTGGAAGAACGAAATCAACCAGGTGGGGTGTTGACTGTTGTGTTGGCCGACTCTCTGTGGTGTATTGCATTATATTTCCAAGTTTACTATGTTTTTTTTCTTATTCATTTGTACCTGATGATGGGTGCTTGTGTTGCAATCCAAACGTCGTATTCTATTATGATTTAATTTATTTCTACGTGACTTTACCGAAAGAACCAAAGAGTAATTCCTGCAGTCGCGAAAGCTTCGAATCTAGTCTGATGAAGAATGGCAATGCTCCATGAAGCAGAGAATATCAGTAATTCTCTCATGAAGAATATAATTCATGAAGAGTGTTTTTGTTATTTATGGACCTAATATTTAAAAGTGATCGTTTAATAGCCTTGGATATAGGTTGGGCAGGTGTAGGGTTTTGCTGCTTCTTTAAGTTAGTCTTATTCTGGCTAAAACAGCAGCAGCAGCACCGCATGCTGTTAAGCCTGTTAGCAGGGGCGCCGCCCCACCAAGCAGCTGGAGATGAGAAATAATTTTGTAATCAAAACACTTTTGTATCATTGTTTTGTTTATTTTTGTTAAACGTAATCATTATTTAAACGTGAATTGCCTAATGAAGATAACATTTGAAGTTGTTCGTATGAGAAACTGCTGCAACAGTGTGATGTTGTGCCTCGGGGAGGTCTCGGGGCGGCTGTGAAGGCATCCGAGTGAGAGATATCCCTTCATTCATTGCGATCAGAGGTCGCAAACGGGTTTTGATTCCTTACCCGTACCCGTACCCGGCCGCACCAGGGTCACAAACGGGTACCCGTACCCGGCCGTACCCGTACCCTACCCGATACCCGGCTACCCATACCCGGCCGGGTACGGGTGCCCGTTTGCGACCCTGGTGCGGCCGGGTACGGGTAGACCGTGAGTCACTGGTGAGTAACCGTTTGTCACTCATTTCCCAACGTCTTGTTTCTTCTCATAATTCAAGTTCCTAGAATCAACCCACCCGCGCCTGCAACATGGCTTCATTTTTGCGATTGACTTCGCATTTTAGCCATGCCATTTGAGAACCATTCAGGGCGGTGAAAAAGGCGCTGTAATGGCTAAGTCACAACGCTAGGTTGCACTGTGCAAATATAGCGGGTCTCGGCTTTTGGCAGTGTCAAAGCGGTTGTGTAGTGTGGACTTGGGTGTCATGTGGACAGCATTTGAGTGCTTTGTTGTTTTGTTTCGTATTCTTTATAAATGCATACCGTTGGTATATACGACAGTTATATCACTTTCACTGGAAGGCCAATAACACTACGAGGTTTTTCTTAATTAGAACACCATATTTTCAGAGGTCACTCACAATAGTCCCCACCTAGTGGAACTGTCACGAGCCGCCACTGCCTGTTCGGCCAGTCAGCGCAGCTAATAGACCTGGCCACAATGCGATTGAGCAGCCCGGTGCGAAATGCTGTAGGCCCCCATATAGATGATCTTCTAGAGCAGTGGTTCTTAACCTGGGTTCGATCGAACCCCAGGGGTTCGGTGAGTCAGTCTCAGGGGTTCGGCGGAGGTTAAGACACACACCCGACTCATATGATTCGTGATGACACGTCCGGCTTGGCCATCATTGGCTGCAAGTGATCACGCTACATCGCTTGGCCTATCTGTGCTGCAGGGAATTTGGTAAGCTCGGTAGTCAACTTGTGACTGTCGTGATGGTACGTCGTGTGATTTCTTTCTTAATATTTTAATCCCTTCATACTGTGTCGAGCAAAAAAAGAAAGTGGTCGGACGAATATGTACAATATGGATTCACATGTATAACGGAACGTGATGGGAGTCAGCGTCATAACTGCATGATTTGCAATGCCAAGTTGAGCAATTCTAGTCTAGCACCGGCAAAACTAAGGGAACACTTTCTTAAGCTGCATGGAGATGGGGAATACAAGAACACAACGCTCGCTGAATTCTTGGTGAAGAGAGCCAGATTCGATGAAAAGGCTACTCTGCCTGTTCTCGGCTTTGTACCCATTAACAAACCGATCCTCACAGCATCGTACGAAGTTGCTTACCTGATCGCAAAGCAGGGCAAACCACACACCATTGGTGAAACACTCATAAAACCAGCTGTGTTGAAGATGGCGAAAATCATGCTGGGAAAAGCGGCTGAAGTTAAGTTATCCCAAATTCCTCTTTCAAATGACACCATCAGCGACAGAATAGAGGACATGAGCAAAGACATCTTGGCTCAAGTAGTTGCAGATCTGATTTCAAGCCCGGCAAAATTCAGCCTCCAACTCGACGAGACCACAGACGTTTCCAATCTAAGCCAGCTTGCTGTATTCGTGCGCTATGTGAAAGACGACGTGATAAAGGAAGATGTTTTATTTTGTAAGCCTCTTACAACAACAACTAAGGCAGCCGATGTGAAAAAACTTGTGGATGACTTCTTCAAAGACAACACTCTTTCGTGGGATATAATTTCCGTAGTTTGTTCGGACGGAGCTCCAGTCATGCTGGGAAGAAAGTCTGGTTTTGGTGCGCTAGTGAAAGCCGATGCACCACACATCATTGTTACGCATTGTATTCTGCACAGGCATGCGTTGGCAACAAAAACCTTGCCTCCAAAACTGACAGAAGTATTAAAAATTGTAGTGGAATGCGTGAACTATGTGCGAATTAGTGGTGTGAGGCACCGCATCTTCAGTGAGCTGTGTAAAGAAATGGGCCCTGAATTCGAGGTACTTCTGTGCCATTATAACGTTCGTTGGTTATCCCGGGGACAGGTGCTGAATCGTGTTTTTGTCATGCGTGTGGAATTAGCCCTGTTTTTGCAAGAGCACCAACATTGGCATGCAGATTGCTTCAAAAATTCTAAGTTCATTCTCATTTAAGCGTACATGGCTGATATCTTCGCAGATGCAGGGCGGTGGAGTCAACATCATTGAAGCGGAAGAAAACCTGAATGCTTTTCAAAAAAAGCTACCGTTATGGAAACGACGAACAGAGAACGATAACTTCGCAAACTTTCCCCTGCTGGACGACTAAGTAAGTAAGATTGAAGATGTATCTGGAATCGGAGACATTTCTGTACCCGCGGAACTGAAGCAAGCAATTGCCACGCACTTAGATGAGCTTGCAAAGTCTCTGGACGGATACTTCCCTACAAGAGAGTCATATCCAGCATGGGTGAGACAGCCGTTCACGCTTAGTGTTGAGACAGCAGATGTCAATGATGAATACCTCGACGAAATCATTGAAATTCAGCAGAGCCAGGTTCAACAGCAACTCTTCAGAACAACAACGCTCTCAACGTTTTGGTGTCAACAAATTGTAACGTACCCTGTTATTGCTAAGAAAGCCCTGGAGATTTTCATACCGTTTGTTACAACATATCTTTGCGAGCAATCATTTTCGAGGATGCTGGACATAAAAACGAAGAAAAGAAACAGACTTTGTTGCGAAAATGACATGAGAGTGGCACTTGCCAAGGTGAAGCCGCGCATTTCTGAACTGGTCTCTGAAAGGCAACAGCAGAAGTCACACTGATTTGCAGTAAGTATTCATTATTATGTTTTTGTTTTTGTGTGAAAATCATGTTTTGCTGGTTCTCTTCTTTGAACACAGTGATGTTGATGCACGGTTCATTTTGTGCACCAGTAAAACATATACCTATATTTTGAATTTGAAAAAATCACATTTTATTTTGCCAATTAAGAAGGGTTCGGTGAATGCGCATATGAAACTCGTGGGGTTCAGTACCTCCAACAAGGTTAAGAACCACTGTTCTAGAGTCAGCATTGACTTTCTAGTAGCCACATCAATGGTTGATCCAAAGCAAAAGTAACTCGGGGGCAGCAAATCCCAAAGGGATCCTGGTGAGATGCATCGGCAAGGTGAGACGGACCCACCAGGTCAGCGTCTAGACGCCACTTTCAGCGGCGCACAGTGGAGAACTACGTCGAGCCATGCACAAGTGGGAGGCAGGGGAACAACACCTCGAGGACGTGCCCCACTGTACGAGCAGGCTGTGCTGTGCAGGCACAGACCGTACTGGTAGAAGGGGGGATGGGGGGGAGTTGAGCAGGAAGAATTGTCTGCTCAGACAACCGCAATACAATCCCGAAAAGGTACGTCATTCAACACTATTTGGCCTTATGCAAAGAAAATATATATCTAATATTAATCACCTAACTTTACTGCATGCAAAGTTATACAATACAATCCATTATTTTACTTGAATTTGTATTACCACAACATAAAAAATTATACCTCATCTATTTATTATACCATTTATATTTTCTGCAAGTGGCAATTTCCCATGCAATCATTCATTATTGAAGCCACTGATTTTAGCATGTTATAGAGGAATGAGATTCTTGTCAGACAACAGGCATGTCGCAAGTAGTAAAATTAACATCAATTGTGATAATCAGACATGTATTGGGAAGCACAGGTCTCAGCGAGCCTTTTCTCTTTTCCTTGTCTGTCGCTGGCGATCCTGAACCAATTCATGACCTGATTTTTAAAATCGGTGGCATTGGTAGACTTTGTAAACGTGTGCTTCTTCACGGCTCCTGGAAATGTGAAAAACAGACCTTTCTTAGCCGACTTCCCACGTATATGTACAGTTAAATTTTCAATTGCACACTCAGCTCCAATATTGCTGTAGTCTTCCAAAGCTCGTGATGCTTTAGGGTTAAAAAAACACCGCTTAAACATGACAAATCTTACCCGCTTTAGTTCACACATCAATCCAATGATTATAGCTTTTTCAAATGTTCGTTATGAACTCGACAAATTTCGTTAATCTCAGGACCAACTGTTTATATTATCATTAAATGTTTACTTAATATCCTTATATATGTTCACTTTTCAGATGTGTATTATTTGGGTCTTTCAGTAAAGTCACGTAGATAGATTCAAAGAAAATAACAAGAAACTACGACATTTCAATCGCAACACAAGCGGTCGTCATCACATATGACACATTAGGTCGTCATCAGATGATGACGACCTGAAGACGGCCGCTTGTGTTGCGATCGAAACGTAGTTTTCTGTTATTTTCTTTGAACCTCAGTCACGAAAGCTTTAAGTCAAGATTTTTCGGATGTGGTTAGGATCTTTATAATTTCAAACAACGACACGATGCTTGGAGAATGAAGTTACCAGCAAAAGTGCATTGTATGACACATTAGGAGAAATCACGTGTCAAAGTCAACACTGGTTTTTTTTTCTAAGCTATGTTGCCTGAATGGATATCATCTTTTCTATATAAAAATTCAAAATTGTGGGTTTGTGTGTGGTCGCGCACTTGGCTCTCCAACGGTGGGGTTTATGTAAAAAAAGATAATAGCCAGGCACCACGCCGAAAGCCCCGCGGTCAGCAAGCGCTATTACTTTTTCACATCCGTCAACTTTAAATTAGTTTAACGATTTACTGCGATTTTTGTGCGCATGACGCATGCACGACCATACCAACTCACGCGCCTTTGGTGGGGAGGATGACCCATTCAAAGTCACACGCCTTCCGTGGGCATGAGGGTCGCGTTAAAAATCCTACTGTAATCATCACAGTATGTAATGCTGTAATCATAGCAGGTACCACCACACGGGACTAGGCCTCGCCATGCTACTCTGTCAGGTGAGTACTTTGTGCTATAGAGTCGATAAATACTGCTATAGCGTCAGCGTGAGCTACTTTAGTGATAGCAGGTATCACCACAGTCGGTATGCACTGCTGTAATCATAGCAGGTGCCACCACAGTATGCACTGCTGTAATCATAGCAGGTACCACCACAGTATGCATTGCTGTAATCATAGCAAGTACCACCACAGTATGCACTGCTGTCATCATAGCAGGTGCCACCACAGTCAGTACGCACTGCTGTTACATTTTTAAGAGTAGTTTTGAAATATTTTTAAGACCCGGGCAACGCCGGGTACTTCCTGCTAGTACATAATAAATCAAATTATTTTAGACCCCTTTTTTCAACCACTGCTGGATGAAGTGAAGACCATCCATACTTGTGTTGATCACGGGGGTTGTTAAACTATATAGTTCAACACACTAATCTGTGCGCAGTTGGTATCACTCACCACTGATTTTGGCCATTTCCGATATAGACCTCAAATCATTAAGTTCATCGTGCAGTATGCTAACCACTGCGTCATTATTTCACCTTCATAAAAAATGACAACAAACCCCCACAATTCTCATAAAGCTTTAGCGTGCATTCAGATGTCGTAATTATCTGCTTAATTTTGCCATTGTTTTTAGTATAATAAGTAGCATTTATTACTGTTTTTCCCGAGCTTCTTCAACTAAAATTATCTATATTCATGGAACTCTTTTTTGAGAGTAATTACTTTTCGATGTTATTCATGGCATTTTTCCTTGAGTGAGCTTGTCCAGGGTAATGTAAGGGGAGAGCCAATGAGAGAATACATCCTTGGAAAATTCACACGCCTACTTTTATTCCCTCCTCTGCACGTGTTTAAAATCGCGCTCGCAATGAACTATGAGGAAGTTGTGCTCTGCAGGTACAGATTGCAAATACGTAGCACTGTAGATATCAGACGAGTTCCCCACAGACACATCGAACTCCAAAGGGAAGCGTCCAACTCGTGCTTGCACTGCTGTCTGCCTCCCCTCATCTACTATGGAGGGAGCATCGCTGAACTGGCAGTGGTATTTCCAGTGATGGCACACTCGAGAAAACTGTTGGCTGCAGTGCTTCGATTGCCGCTGAGCATACCAGTAGGCAATCACGACCAGGCTTGACTCAGACATCATCGAATTATTGGCACGAGCATCGCTCAAAAGTAACCAAGACGTTTTAAGGGCATATTCCATAAAGTATGTGTAATAGATTGTTTTGCTTACTGAAAATAATAGTCCGCAGAAGAAGACCCTCGAAAGCGATTTTTTGTTCTCCTCTCCCTTGCCAGTTAAATTTAACTGCAAGATCCTTTGTCATAACAGCACTCATCATATTTCTTACAGTGGTCTTTAAATCAGCACGCCCATATCCGGACAATTTAGAAACCTGAAAATAAAAACAACATGTCTATTTACAGTTTCCAGGAAAAAAAAATATGCAAACACATTTACTACATATGTACATACAGGTATGAGGTATGTAAGATTCTAAATTTGATGGACAAATCAATGTTCTTTGTTTAAAGCCAGGTAAGAGCCTATGCAAAATCTAAGTATTGCCTTAAGAGAAATCTTCTCTCCTACCATTCCAGGGATGAATTTCCTACAAGTATTAAAGACTCATTGAAGTTTCGCTAGGTAATAAAATAATTCAACAATGTTATTATCTTGATTTGAAGCTTTGTGACTGCAGGAATCCATACTCTTTGGTTATTTCGGTAAAGTCACGTAGGTAGAAAAATAAAATAAATTTTATTATGACGTAATTAAAATTTACCAATTTTTTGCCAATGGCATCATCGCGCAATTTGGCTTCAAGAATGTCGACAGCCTCAATAGACGACAGCGGGAGGTGAAACTCTTCTATATCGAGTTTTTCACGTGCCATTGTTTGAGAAAGATGCAATTCATCCAGCAACTGGGTATTGTGTTTCACTTGGAGCTCAATATCACTCAAACTTTTTAATACTTTCTCCTCGAAGGCTGAAATATTTAAAGACACTTATTAGGAGGTCATGCATACATTCACACAGTGACGGATGACTCTGAACTGGTACTGCACCCATCCCCTCCTCTTAATCAGCTGACACTTATCAGTGCGTTGAATTTTGGTCAAAGCATTAATTGATTGATACTTTTAAAGGGTGCATATATCCAACAGTGGATTGACAAGCAGCTGTAGGTTTTTAATGCTATACATAGTGTAGTCCTCTAAACCCTATATTAACATGCAGGCACTCTGGAAGGACGATGGACACAGTTATTTTTGTATGTTTAATAAAAATAAATGTACATGTTAAAACATTCAAGTATGTACATTAAACGATGACCGTCATAATCGACATGTATATGATTTTGGTACTGTCTTGTGAACCTTTGCCATTTAACACTTTGAGTAATACTTAATATACTATAGAGCTAAGAGCTGTGTTAGCTAAAGTCACAAGACTTCTGCCAATAATCATCGCCATCGGGCATTATCCACTATTGCATGAAGGCCTCCAGAAGTCGGCGTTATCCCTCCAGAGTCCAGCAATGCCACACCCTACCTTGCTCCTCTGCATGAGCAAATCTCATCACTCCACAACTGTGGTCTCGAAATGAATGAACCATTAATCAGTTCTGTAGGAAATTGTTCGAGCTTATATAGTGTTACATAAAGGCTAATGGGTCGAGTTCTTGAAATCAGCTTTGTATAAATTTTTTATATAAGAATAATTCAGGAATAATTGCATGTCAATGTATTTTTACGATCAGCCTAAGAAAGAATACTTAACATTGTATATTTTTTAAAAAGTCAAGAGTTATAGTCCCATGTAAATACATACATATATAAAGGTTGTATTGGGCACTTACCTGTTCTCTGGTCTATTATACCTGCTCTCGATTGCAAAAGTGGACTCACTGAGTTCTTGTTAATTGAACATGATGGCATATCTTTGTCAGAATTATCATCTGATATTTCGAAATCTTCAAATCTCAGCCTGAAATTAAATAATTGTGATAATGACTTTTATAGTGTCGTAACATGTCAAGCTATTGTAATAATAATGCGTTATGAAATTGTTATTCTTAGCAATTTGAACGTCAGTAAATGTATGATGTGATACTATTTTTACTTATGCAAATTGCCTCAATTCCGTTTGAGACCGAATTAAATATTTTTCAAGCTAACCAAACCAGAAAGCTGTTTTCAGCGTTGGCAAAAAGGCATTCCTCAGTAAAATGGAAATCTATTTAGCATTTTTTTTTCTTTCTGAAATTGTACTAACTTTGGTTACAGAATGACTTCAAGTAATTTGACTTATTACCATTGCCACTGCCGCCTTTGTGGGCCCCACTTTATCCTCGCTCATGCGATACTCTGCGTTCTCCTTCACAGTTCATTCCTCACTGACGAGTCCTAATGAGACCAATATGTTGGTGTATCCCAAGCTATTCACCGTATAGTGCATTTATGAAAATAATTCTGAACATAAGTATTTTTAGAGTAGTACATGCTATTTTACTTATATGAAATACAATATGTTCGTGTTTTATTTATTTAAGAATAAAATTGTACTATCCTTTCTCTTATAATTCCCGTATTATCAACAATCCACTGAGGCAGAAAACAATAATATAATAGTACAGTATTGCTGTGCTGCGATCAAGAGGCATCATAGAGTTTGTGGATGATTAGGTTTAAATAGGCAACACCTTGTTGATGAGACTTAGAAGGTGAAACCGGTCTATAGTTGTCTTTTGAAATTAATATTGCTGGAAAAGTTTGGTCCAGATGCCCCCTGTGCTGATGGTCTACATCATACTTAAGGTTGCTTCTTCATTCTATTTATTCATTGCTTTATTGCGTAAAACTCGCCAAGCCACAATAGTTTTTTACGTGTATGAAACACATGTTAATCAAAGGCTTGAGCTGTCTTTGTCAGTGAAAACAAAATCTACCCTAAAAAATATGACCTTTCAGAGAAAATGTTTCCTCATGGAACGTCTCGTTGTAAATTACCACCTTTTCCCTGCTTGCATCACTGCTTTTCCGGCATTCATTTCTGGGTTTTCATCAGATGCACATCCACGTTTAATAAGCTGTAATTTTGCATCATCATATGAGTCTGGAATAATCATGAACAAAATTGTATGAATAACAAGAAGTAATTTAGAAACAACAAACCAGATAAGTTTCATGTACGTTTTACCACCACGGCAGCATTGTGTTGAATATAACCAGCAGAGAACCCGTTGCTCTGCAGGAGACGGATGCCATTTTCATACTCTGCTGACAATCATTTACAGTACTCGGAAAACTCAATGTATTTTGCTTTTTAAGCAATGAAATGTTAAAATGTGTCGTGACACAGCGCCGACTGCTGTCCAGCAACGGCAACTGTGTTGTACAGTTAGCGCACACCCCGTTGAGCATATACATGGCTGTGCCGGCAGGGCGGAGGAACTGGAGCAAGGGTCACGGAAGACCTCATAGGGAGGCCCCTGGAACCCTCTGGTGGGTTCGAGAAGGGAGGCATGGCTAGGGCAGAGCCAGGCCGTACCAAGTAAAATATAAGCAGCGGAGATTGAGAGCTCCGGGCTGCCGGTTCTGGGAGCGGATTTGTCTCGTCGTGGCTGTCATCTTCGCCGCCTTTGTCGCTGCCGCCTTCGCCCAATAATTGCATGGCCGGACAGTAGTTGGCTGTCTCGGTCGACGCCAACAGTGCAACGCGGACAGGGTTGTGTCTAGGCCGGCCAGTATGGATGCGTGGTCGAGAAAGAGGAGGCTGGAGCCTCCTGCAACTACCTCATCTCCGACTAAGTGTGCGCTGTACACCACACACACGCCGGGAGGAAGAAGAACACTACATATGTACTGTGATTTTTTTTCTCTCTAGGATTTTTAAAGAATATTCTTGCATAAAAAGTACGGTAATATGAACACAAATCGAAAAGTTAGAGCGATTTTAAATTAACCGTGCATTCATTACTCCCACCACTTCGGTGTCACTTAAATATATTCCGAACTCTTCTGCCATATCAATTAAATATTTATTTGTTACACAGAAAAATTTGCTTATCCAGTTACCTAGAAAGTTTTTATAGCAAGGGCTGGCAGCCAGTAATGATAGTTATTGTTAGGGTGGAGAGGTGCATAGCCAGCAGGCAGCCTGGAGACTTGAGGCATAGGATAATTTTAATTGTCGTATTATATACTTGAGTTTATATTTTATTATGTTTCATTGTAATTAACACGTCGCATTGCCTAACTGATGTGGTGCTGAAAATGTCATTGCGGATGTCACTGTATGCTGCCGGCCCTATAGGGGCACGTCGTGCGATGTACTCACATCGCGGACATCACGTATGTAGAAACATCGTGAATGTCACCAAGCAATGCCGGCTCTAGCAAGGCACGGCGTGCAATGAATTGTCATCGCTGAAACCCCGTAGGTGGTTGTAGTACCAGCCCTAGTGAGGGCTTGGTGAGCGCTGGGATCACGCAGTGGCACCACGCGTGGCGTGCAGTGCTGTCTCCTACCAGAGGGAGTGTGAGTGTCAGCCATGGGATGAGGTTACCCTGGGCCATGGCACTCTGGTTGACCTCGAAGGCACGCAACCAGTAAAGTCTACATGGGTCCCCCAGGTGGGGGCTAGGGGTGGTCACGTGTCAGGGGAGAGATCCTACGGGAAGAGTCAAGAGAGAGTTAGAGCCGGGAGCATATAAACCGGGTCCCCACAGGGACCGGGGTTCAGCCTTGCTACCGTCATTTGAAGATCTACGTTCTACATCCACGAAAAGTCACCAACACATGGACCCGAGCCAGGGTCTGGTCCATTGTAGCTAACTCCCAGTGTGTTAGTGTAGTTTAGCTGGGTGGTCCACCACCCTAGGCTGTTATCTGGTAAAGGGGCAGCTCCCCCTTTGTGTGTTATGTGTTGGTACTTTAAATGTGTTGCTTCTAAGAAGTACGTCTGCGTCCACTACAACTGGTGTCGGTTAGTGGCCAATATGCTATTTTACTTAGCTAGCCATAGAACATGTCTATGCATCGCAGAATATGTACCAGGACATCGGATGACGAGGAGGAAGATCTCATCCCGCAAACAGCCCCGGAGGATGGAGGAGAGGTGATGCCCGTCGAGCAGAGCACTGTCCGGGCTCGCGACAGTTCACCGCTTGGTGGGAACAGAGCTTCGGGCTGCACATGGCCACCTTGCAGAGCTCCTCCAAGCCGCGGCATCCATCCTTGTGGAGCTCCAACCAGCAGAGTCGGCGGTGGTAGAGGGAGCAGCGGAGCCACTCGGGGATGACGACTCCACTGCCATTTCATGCCAGGCGGAAACCTCTGTGGTGCAGCCCGCGCTCCTTGCCGCTATTTTCTCGCAGTGGTGGAGCACGCAGCCCACCAAATTCGAAGCTGCGTCGACATCGCCGGTGGACATTCCACCTCTCCGGCGATGGCTTCCCTTCGTTAAAGACTTTGCGGCCGCCAGAGGCGACTGGGTGGCCTTCAAGCAGCGGTTCCTGACGAACGCCGACTTAGCTGGGTAGACGGAGGCAGAGGTGCTGAGAGCGCTGCCCGCCGCCCTTGATGACGATGCCCTGGCGGCATTTCTTATCATCCCGCCGTCGCAGAGATCCACGCTGACTCAGGCCTTCGACCAGATGGTGGCAATTTACGAGCCACCATCGAATGTGTGCCACAAGTTTGCTAAGCAAAAGAAAGAAGAACCGAGATGCCCCTCACCTTCCATAGCGCATTTTTTGCATTGGCGAAGGCTGCCTTTCCGAAAATGGACTTATGATGGAATCGACGCGTTGGTCCTCGAGAGACTGCTGGCCCTGACCAAGGACCTCAACATCGTTATGCCGGCCGTAGACGACAATCTCTCGTTTCTCAAGGTGGCTAAATGCATTTGGGCTCAGCAGCTCTTACAATGACACAAGGGGTTTGTGGCGTGTCCCGCGTCCTGTGAGGGGCCGGTTGTACCTGAAGACGTGGAGCCTGTACCAGCCTGCGCATCAACCCAGGGCGGAGGCGGGCGAGGGAATTGCATGGCGTGATGGACAAGACGACCAGCGATGGCCAATAGCATCGCCTCGTCCCGGAGGCAGTCGCGTCGTGTGCTACAGCTGTGGCCTGCCGGGGCATGTCTCGTCGGGTTGCCTCGTACCACAGCGACGCCTCCCTGGATCATTGTCATTATCCGTTTCACTGCACCCTAAGGCGAGTCGCAACACACTTTACACTCGGCCCCTGAATTCACATCACCCATCTAGTGCGTTCAAATCGCGTTCCGGTCGTGCATCAGTGCGGGGGGTTCCTGGTTGGAAGCGTGACGACCGACCGCTCTGACCTGGTCAGTGGTCGGAGCTGGCCCACCGAGTGGTGGCCGCGGCTGCGGATTCATCCACCATAGTTGGTTTTATAGAAGGGGTGGAAATTAGGATGCGCGTTGACACTGGTGCGTCAGCGACCATCATTTCTGAATTGATTTATTATATTTTGCCCCCTAAATGTCGGGTCTTATGCCCTGTTGAAGCTCCGTGTTTGCCGCTAATGGCGGCTCGTTGGGCATTATTGGATGGATAACTGCCGAGGTGTGCATCGCTGATGTTAAACTGATGGGAGAGTTTCTTGTTTCCACGTCCCTTGCCATTCCTTGCTTGCTCGAACAATTTCCTGGGCAGGATGCCCCTGAAAATTCAGATTGACCAGGGATGCCTGGAACTACCATCCGGCCGTCAAATGGCATTTTTGCCTTCTCTCACCCACTTACGCATGGCCAACGCTACCGTGCAAGCATTTGCACGTCGGGCGGTCAAAATTACACTCCGATTGCGGAAGCTGCTTGACCAGGGAGCGATGGCAGGTGGAATCCTTTTTGGGGCCTTCTAATAAGGCCAGTCGTGGACTGACATTAGTAGGAGCTCAGACGTTGTATCCAACGATCAGGAATTCTTCATTCAAGTTCTTAACGCAGGGTTAGACACGTCAGTCATCCAGGAGAGTACTGTGCTAGCCCATGCGTTGCTGGCACTTCCTGAGGGGAGCGTCATTGGAAATGTGGGTGTCGCGTCTCATACACAACCCCACCGGAGTACTGACGAGGGGTGGATGGATAAGCTTTGTGCCAAGAGTGTGGATTTGTCCGAGGCCCAGAAGGGAAAGCTGCGAGCGCTTTTGCGCAATTTTTAGGATGTTTTTATCAAAGGAACAGAATCTCTACCGGCTGAGTCCCATGAAAAAAGAACACGTTCGGCTGGCGGTTAACGAAATGTTAGTCGCGGACATTATTTCACCATCCACCAGCCCGTGGGGAGCCCCAATTTTACTTGTTAAAAAGCACGATGGTAGCTTGCATTTCTTTGACTTTCACAAGCTTAATAAGGTCTCTGTCGCGGATGCGTATCCTTTACCTCGGATGGATAACTCACTCGGCGCTTTGGCGGGAACACGGTTCTGTTCGACCCTTGATCTCCTATCCAGGTTCTGGCAGTTGCCAATTGACGAAACCTCGGAACCTAAGACTGCCTTTCATACACCACAGGGCTTGTTTGAATTCATTCGGCTTCCCATGGGTCTTCATTCCACACCAGCCACGTTGCAGCAATTAATGGAACTGGTCCTAGCTGGTCTCCAGTGGAACTCGTGATTTAATATATCTCGATGATGTTATCGTCTAGAACGTATGTGCGCTGTCTTTCTCAAAATGCGTGTGGCTCACCTGAAATTTAAGCCACAGAAATGTCACTTCCTCCAGAAATTGGTTCGGTATCTTAGCCACATAGCTAGCAAATTGGGAATTGCCACCGACCCAGACAAAACCGCGTTGGTTCGAACTTGGCCGACCCCCACGTTAGTGGGGGAGGTACGCAGTTTCATCGGATTTGCTTCTTATTATTGCCGCTTTGTCGCCGGGTTCGCGTCCATCGCTGAACATCTCCATGCCTTGTAAACTAAAGGTCATAAGTTACATTGGGGGGAGGAGGAGGCCGCATTTAGTGCTATCTGGGATAGCTTTGTAATCGCCCCTCCCCTGTGCTACTCCGACTTTCCTTTGCCATTTATCCTTGATACGGACGCTAGTAACACCGGAATCGGAGCTGTTTTGTCCCAGGTTGTCAACGGCGTCGAGAGTGTTGTCGCATACGGCAGCAGGGTGGCAGGGTGCTGGCTCCGGCCGATCAGCGGTATTGTTTCACGCGCCGGAAACTGTTGGCTCTTGTGGTTTTTGTGCAACAGTATCGCCCCTACTTGTACGGTAGACACTTTGAGGTGCGCTCTGACCATACAGCGCTACAGCATGCGCTGCGTGTTGACCAACCGTCAGGCCAACTTTCACGCTGGTTGGAGGTCATCCAGGACTACTCCTTTAAAGTTACTTATCGCAAGGGCTCCCATCACATGAACGCTGACGCCCTATCACCAGGATAAATTCCAAATCACGCCAATTGGCCAATGAGCAGCTCAGGGGGTTCCAAGCTTCTACACATAAGTGGGTGCCTGGGGACAGGGCCTGGTTGCACTGTCCACAGGTACCAGTGGGTACATCACCAAAATTGTTCAAACCCTGGAGAGGGCCGGTTGATGTGATTCGGGTCGTTCGGCCACAGTGTGTCCAGATGCGCTTGGGGCAGCGGTGTTGGTTTGTACATCCTCTCGTCTTAAGCCATTCATCTCTCCATATGATTTCGTACCATCTCCACACCGCAGAGGCCGAGTGTCAGGTGTGTCTGACGAGCCGAGGTGTGTGCCCACTGAGGTTGATCCTCAGGTGCCGCGCGCCTGACGTCTTACAAGCAGCTGCCGGCACCATCTCCGCTGCTTTCGGGAGAGGAGGACCCGTCGACCCGGGCTACTGCTCTTCGTGACGAGCCGGGTTCGATGAGACATTTGCACATACCCCCCTGGGACCTCCAGGGTGAGCGTGCCCACCTCCCCTGGGGGCCCAGCCATACGGACTCGATCAAAGACTCGGTTTTCGTGATCCCCATGCACACACTCTCCCACACTGTCAGTTGGTTGTCACGCTTGTTAGGTCATATCGGCTATTGGCTGCACCTAGCCTTCATTGTGCTCGCGGGCGTTGTTACATGTGGGAGGTGTTGGTGATGGAGGGGATTCCGAGTGTTCGCGTGTTTTCGGTTTTTTTGCGTGTTGTTGTTCCGGGCTTACGCCCTTTTTCCCCATTGATTATTTACATTTTTATAGTGTAATTATTGTATAGGTGGGTTTGGGTATCTAATTGGTAATTGTTCTTGTTATTGTTGAGGCACACACAGCGTTTTATCACTTTTTACTCGCTCTTTTATGAGTTACAATGATGTACAAATCAACATGGCATTAAATACCAAACCAAATAAAATAACAAGAGCATTGAAACTGCCCAAGGAATTCAAACGATCAAAATACCGTACATTGCGGGAGTAACTGATAAACTAGCCAGATGTTTGGAAAAACAAAACATCCGAGTCGGATTTGGCACGGTACGTAAAATAGAGAATTTAATATATGATACAAAGATGTATGACCGAAGCTAACAACAGAAGGTATGTACAGGATTAACTGCACGTGTGGTAAATGTTATGTTGGGCAAACAGGACGAATGATCAGCACGAGGCTAAAAGAACATCAGAAAAATGTTAAATTCTCCCAAATGCAACGGTCAGAAGTAGCAGAACACGTGTGCCAACAAGAACACTCAATTGATTTTGGTAATGTTGACGTTTTGTGCAAAACTAGCTGCTACTGGCCAAGACTAATTAAAGAATCTATCGAAATGGAAAGAAATAAAAATAACTTTAACCGTTCGGATAGCTACCGTCTTAGTGCTGCGTGGAAGCGAATCATCAAATAATACATTATTTAAATGCATGCCTACAAAGGGCAGCGTACTTCAATAGGGATTACCGTTGGTAGGGCTATTTCAATAAACACAATAGACAGGAAGGACAAGTTCGAAGGGCTCGCATAATGCACATGCATAATGTACGTTGCCTCAGTAATCCCCCTCCCATCATTGTGCAAGAGCGCAGAATGGTGGTCAACACATCTACACCTCTATATAAGGAACGAAACAGTAAGACTTCTCCACGAATCTGGCTGTCACCTGATGAAGCTAGTTGTAATTACTGGCAAAACGTCGTACTCAGTTTGTAAATGTTGTGGCTTGGCTCTCCAACACACTGGTGTGCTGTACTAGTGACGAATTGGCATGTTCTGTTTACGTGACAACCTTTACTAGTTGGCTGTGTCGGGTGGTGGTGGGTTTTAACGGCACATTTATATATTTTATGCGATCTAACCCAAAAACCTCTGGTCTTCATGGGCTGAACAATAATAATTAGCACGTTAAATTATTGTACAAGTTACAATTGTACTGTATTTGTTTGGCTGTGGTGGAGGTTCTTAATGCCACATTTGTCCAGATTATTACATGGCCTAATCCAAATATGTATGATGAACCTCTGGTATATGTGTAGTCAATTGTGAGTCCCTTATGTCATCCATGGCAGAGATCAGTATTGAGGAAGGTGATGGGTATTTTTATGATAAATTAGTGAGTGACCAGACTGGCTGGAAGTGTAACTCAAGCAGCATGAAAACAGGGAGGGGTTGTTTGGGAAAGTTGTAAATAGTTGACCAATTGGGGGTGAGCTTGTATAGATGGCTCATAGGAGGGTTCTCAACCACAATTTCTGCTCATGTGTTAGAGAGAGTATTTGGCAGTAGGTTCCTTGGAACTGTTTTTTATATTATTTTTAATAGTTCAGCAAGTGTCCATTGTAATGGGAAGTTACTCAATAAAGATATTTGTATTGGAATACATAAAACTTGTATTGTATCTGTTCATGCTATGTTACTCAATGCCATTATTGATATATACCTCCGTCTGTCACAATGAAGATAAAAAAAATATCATGTCATTACACGTGCGTGTGAGACGGATGCCAATTTAGATACTCTGCACCATACTTTAGAAAACTTTAGTATTTTATGCAATTTTTTCTTACTCTGAGATAACAAAACTGCCATTGGTAACTTAGTGGTGGTAATGTCACCGTGGCATTTGTGCCAATATAAGTGTACTTTAAGGCCACGTAAATTCTGAAGCTGCTCTGGTCGGAGATAATGATGCAGAAGCCATGTTAACCGACTGAGATCACTGGCAGATGCATCAGGTGCACCATCTACTATCACATTGATGTGATTCAATCACCAGAAGGTATGTTCATTGTTGTGAGTATAATTCCTCAACTTTGCATTGTTAAACTATATAAACTAAAGTTGTTGTTTTTTTTCCTGGCAGGGCCCACTGAACTATATAGCTATTTTTTTTAATCGAATTGGCTACAAATGATAGACCAATAAAGTTGCTTATCATGTGGAAATGTGAAGCAGCCAAATACTCAATGCATATTTCTAAATGTGGAGGGAAAAACCGCAGGACCCAAAAAAATATCCACAGGGAGAACATGCAAACTCCAAATATACAGGCATCAGGATCGAACCCACAGCCTCCTGTATACCAGGCGAGTGGAATATAGGCAGGAAGAAGTGAGGCCTGAATATCAAGGGGGTATTGCTTAAAGAGAATGTCGTGAGGCCAAAAGCAGAAGGTGTGAGGCTTAGACAGGAAAGAGGCAGGTTTAAGCAGGAAAGGGTGGGGCCTAAAAAAGAGAGCTGGGCTTAAAGAGTACTATGTGGGACCTAAAAAGGAAGTTACAGGGCCTAAGCAAGAAAAGGCAGGATCTAAAGGAAATGGTGTGGCCTACAGTGGAGGGGCGGGGCCATACAAGAAGGGGTGGGCCTATAAGGGACAGTGCGGGGCCTAATGAGGAACGGGCTAGGCCTAAACAGAAATGAAGCGGTGTATCAAGAGGAAAGGTTTGGGGTCTGAAGACGAAGTCCAAATAAGTGTCCTTCAATGAAATTATGCCAAAAACCTGCAAACCCTCAACTCTCAAGAAATCTATGACTGTTTTGAAATTCCCAATTCCATGAATATCATCATACACAACCATCATACACGCACATGAATGCACATACATATGTAGTGACTGTACTTGTCACTGTGGTGCCAGGACTTGCGAAGTCACGGCCGGTAATGTCATTGTGGGCAGCCCGGGTTGCGGGCTGCAGTACCAACACTAGCAGTGGTTGGGTGATCACTGGTTAACTCGGAGGCCCCGGGAGCAGTGTGCTGTGCCGGCTCCCAGTGAGGGAGTGAGCGTCAGCCAGCCAGGGTTATTCTGGGACATGATATTCTGGCTGACCTGTTGTCACGTGACCGGACAATACTGGAGGAGAGCCACCCGTGGACGGGAGCCAAGGGGCGGTCACGTGGTCCCAGAGAGCTCTCGGGAACATTCGAGGAGCCTGTATGGTGGGCGGGGCCAGCCCCAGCCCGGGAGCATATAACGAGAGCTCCGTGAGGAGCTCGGGGATCTTCAAGTGTTGGTGTTCGAAGATCCACGTCGGGAAGAAGAAGCCTCTAGCCATACGGACCGGGACCCAGCTTGTGATCCGAACCGGGATAGTGAACCGTGTCTAGTTCTGCCGTAGCGTGGTTAGATATGCATTCGAGACCCGAGCGTAGGTTGTGAAGAAGCAGTGTTGCTCCTAAGATAACGTCTGCGACTCAGTTGGACTCACTACACATGTGTAATAAACGACTGGACCACGATGTCTGGCTCAGTGTCCTTTATTCGGTTCGTGCTGTACACCCACACGGCTGTCTTTACTCTGTAGCTTCTCCACGGTGCTGACTCCAATGTCGGCCCGATCCACAACAGCAGCCCCGCTGCTGTTTCTCTCACACAGCCCCCCTTGGCTGTACTCGCTGCAACTCCTCTCTCTCCACAGCTCTGACAGCCTCGTGCTGTCTCCCTCTCTCCCTCCGCAGCTCTGACAGCCTCGTGCTGTCTCTCTCTCTCTCCGCAGCTCCTCCTGGCAGCCACACCGCTGCCTCTAACACGCAGCCCTTCTGGCTGTCTCCTCTGCAGCTGCACACCACTCCGCAGCTTCCTCTTATCTTCGGGGTTGGCTCCCGATGGCCGTCGGCGCCCCCCCCTCTCCACACTCGCCCGCGTGGCCTCACTCTTTTCCGCTCACACCCCGACTGCCTTCTCCTTCCGGTTTACCCGCTTAAGGACCCCCTACCTTTCACCCACGTCACCTGGCTCCGCCTCCTCGTGACGTCACATCCGGAAGGTCGCTTTCGCCCGCATTACACCACCCTCCCCCATAGAAAAAACCCAGCCGACCTCGGCTGAACAACACCAAAGCGTAATGCGGTGAACCGACCTTCCCCCTTAAAGGACACTAAGCATGCAATATAACAACAAGAACAACACACAAGTAACATCGACGAACGTACGGAAGCATGCGATAAATACGACGGCAAGAACAAGAACAATAACAACATACAATCAACGAAACGTAAGCGATTTTGAACGAGTGCGGGTCGCTGGCCCGTCCCGGACGGTCGGCGGCCCGCTTGTAGAACGGGGACGCGATGGAACACGAGAAATGACAGGGGGTAATTCCCCTGCTGCGATTGGAAGTCCACCGACATCTCGTGTCCCTGACGAATCAGTCTTGGTCATATTCCGCGAATGCGCCTGCAGCGGGGTCGGAAGGGTCGCCGGGCTAGAAGGTCCCGCAGCCTTGGCAGGCGCCCTCCGAACAGGCCCACTCCTCCCCCGTGGTGTCACGGTCGGCCTGTCTGGAACAGGTACGACAGGCGCTCCAGCAAGATCAATGGACGCAGGCGGGGAAGAGTCAGAGTCAGCAGCAACAGACCCCGGCAAGGCAACATTGGGAGATGACGCATCACGTAGGGGAGCAACATATGGTTTCAACCGCGACGTATGAACAAACCAACGGCGAGAACCAAACTGAACGCGCGCCGACTGTGGATTGGGAACCTCAATGAGGCGCACAGGACCATGCCAAGGTTTGTACAATTTAGGAGAGGTCCCCGGCCGCACCTGCGGGCAATGGAGCCAGGCCAGGTCTCCCACCTTCCAGGGGCACTCCCCCTCAGACCGCCGAGCATACCGCTCGTTCCGGGCCTGGGCTTTGGCCGTAGCCACGCGGGCGTTTTCCCGCGCCTCCGTAACCCGGCGAACCGTGTCCTGAATGTATTCAGGGAGTGGTTTACGAGGTCCCTTCACCCCAGTACCCAATTGCACATCCACCGGAGGCACGTTTTCCCGACCATACATAAGGTAAAACGGCGAATACCCTGTAGCCGCATGGGGCGTCATCCTGTACGCCGAAAGCACTCCGGGGATGTGCAGATCCCAATCCGATTGCTGTTCACTCACGGTATGGCAAAGCATGGCAGACAATGTCCTGTTCAGCCGTTCAACCATACCATCCGTCTGCGGATGGTATGGGGATGTCCGTACTTTCTTAGTCCCAAGGCCCGCGCACACTTCCGCCAATAATTTAGAAGAGAAATTCCTGCCCTGGTCCGTGAGGAGTCTCTCAGGCGCCCCCTTATCCATAATATACCCAAACAAAAAGGCGTCGGTAATGGCCGCGGCCGACTGATCGGGCAACGGCCAGGCCATCGGCCAACGGGAGAGGTACTCAACCCCTACCAGCAAATATTTATTACCCCTCGCCGATGGTGGAAAAGGTCCCAATATGTCCAGTGCCACCAATTCATTGACTCGAGACACCTGAATCGACTGGAGAGGCGGCACGTAAGGATGTTTCGGCGGCTTACGTCGTGCACACGCAGGGCACGCGCGCACGTGCCCTACGACATCTGTCGCCATGCCGTGCCAAAAATAATGACGTTGCAACGTCAACAAGGTCTTCTGCACCCCTAAATGTAACAGAGTGTCACAATGGAGGGTTCTAATCAACTCGAATCGCAAGGACGTTGGTACCACCAGGCGCCAACGTTCCTGGAACCCCTCCCGCCACATAAGCAGACCATCTCGGAGAGCGGTTTGCGGCCCCACAGCCGTACTCGGACTCCCATTGTCCTTAGCAGACCGCTTCCGCAAGGACACCAATGACTCATCCATCATCTGTTCCCGGATCCAGACAGACCGCGGCAGATTCAAAACCCCGTCAGCCGGTCCCGGTTCCATCGGAGTGTCCGACTTCTCGACGGCCAACGTAAGCGGCTGAGGGGGGTTTGGAATCGGCGAACACCTATGCGTCCCCGACTCACATTTACAAGGGGCGCGCCGCGGTAATCTGGAAAGTGCGTCAGCGTTCGCATGGCGCACTCCCTTCCGATGTTGAATTTGGAAGGAAAATTCCTGTAGCGTGTCCAACCAACGTGCCAACTGTCCGGATGGCTGGTCAATTTTAAGGGCATATTGCAAGGCCGCATGATCCGTACGCACAATAAAAGAACGACCGTAGAGGTATGGTCGAAATTGCCGTAGGAAAAAAACAACCGCCAATAGTTCTCTGCGAGTGACACAGTAGCGGGTTTCCGCAGGAGACAAGACTCGGCTACCATACGCCACGACACGCTCTACACCCCCTTTAGACTGTGATAACACCGCCCCAATACCTGTGTCACTCGCGTCCGTATCAAGAATGAATGGGTGATCGAAATCGGGATAATCCAATGTTGGGGCCGTGGCCAATAGATCACGCAGACTCCGAAAGGCCGCCTCCTCCGGCTGTCCCCAAACAAACTTCCGTCCTTTACCCGTAAGGAGATGCAAGGGCCTCGCAATCGTCGCAAAACCCGGCACAAATCTTCGGTAATACGAGGCAAATCCCAAAAACCGCCGAACATCCCCCACGGTGGCCGGAGTCGGCCAATCCCGGACGCACGCCGTCTTTTCCGGATCCGTGGACACTCCCTCAGCACTCACAATGTGCCCCAAATAGCGGACGGACCGTTGCAGTAGGTGACATTTCTTTGGTTTGAATTTCAATTTGGCAGAACGCATCCTCGTGAACACTGTCTCCAGCCGCGTCAAATGTTCATCAAATGTGCGGCTGAAGACAATGATATCGTCCAAATATATAAGACATGTCTCCCACTGCAACCCCGTCAAAACGAGCTCCATCAATCTTTGAAATGTAGCAGGGGCCGCATTCAATCCCATCGGGAGACAGTTGAATTGAAATAACCCCTGCGGCGTACGGAATGCGGTTTTCTCCCGTGAGGACTCGTCAAGGGGAAGCTGCCAAAATCCCGAAGAGAGGTCCAGTGTGGAAAAGAACTTAGCCCCCGACAATGCGTCGAGGGAGTCATCCATACGCGGCAGGGGGTACGCATCTGCCACCGATATCTTATTCAATTTGCGGAAATCAACACAAAATCGCAATTTGCCATCCTTCTTCTTAACCAAGACGACTGGAGCGCCCCATGGGCTGTTAGATGGCGATATAATGTCCGCAGCCAACATGTCTTCCACTGCCCCCCGTACGTGTTCTCGCTCCGCAGGACTCATCCGATGCGAATTTAATCGAATAGGGGCAGCATCGCCCGTCTCAATGTGATGGTAAAGCAACGAAGTGCGGCCCAAATCCAAATCATCGGAGCTGAACACATCGGAATATGTCAACAACAATTTACGCAGCGCACCACGTTGCTCCATGGACAGGGAAGAATTTTCGTCACATAAATGAGCAACCCAACGATCATCCGAACTCCTTGGCTCGGAAACCCCAGCAACAACTCCCCGGCTATGTGGACAATCATGGGTCGCAAACGCCATAGTGGCATGTGCCACAACCGTACCGGCCGGGACACGGACGTTTTCTCCCCCCGCATTAAGCACCTGTAAAAAGGGTAATTGATCCGGCCGGACGATGGTCTGTGCCCCCACTAACGCCAACCCGGTTGTTATCGCGGCGGACGGTGACAACAAGACCCCTACTGCTCCTAGCCGATCAGGCAGGGGCTTCCGATACCGCAAGGGTATAAGCATCTGTGTACCAGGTGGGATGTCCACAGATGCGACGGACAGCGCCTGCACTTGTACGGCCGAAGCAGGTCGCCCCCAGGGCGACGGCAGAAACGAGATTTGACGGCCCCCCGGCAGTTCAATACAATTCTCATTGATTTTGATCAAAATGGGCATCTCAGCCAAAAAATCGGTGCCTAACAAACAAGGAACCGCCAAAGATCTCGATATCAACACAACACCCGAGGCCGACACATCCCCAATAGATATCTTAGCATCCACCTGACCCACGATACCCATGCTATAGTCGCAGACGCGCCGGAGTCGACCAAAATGCGTACGTCCACCCCTTGTATAGACCCCGGTACAGTGGACGAGCCCGTAGCGGCCGCGACGACTCTCCGTGCCAACTTGCGCCATTGCGTGACCGAGCGACAAGGCCCCGTCGAAGGGCATGCTTTAACCACAACGTTAGGATGGCGCAACGACGGTGATGGGTGAGGTGTAAAGCCTTGCCGGGTGTCTGGTGCGTGCCGACATGCCTGTTTCGGAGGATCTTTAGCCGACTTGACCGGTGCCGAGGCCTCCTGCTGCGGCGGAGCCGGGAAGCGGGCCCAGCAGTCTCTGGCGTAGTGGCCCCTACGCCCGCAGCGGAAACATTCGGCCTCGTTGCGCCGAAGCGCAGGCCTCGCCTCCTGACGGCCCCGTTCTGGTAGCGCCGCGCGCGGTCTCGGCCCGCCGCGTCCCGTCCATGGAGCGGAGGCGGCCGTCAGTTGTTGAGGGCCCCGGTCATCCGGAACATAGACAGCCTGCGCAGGGTTCCACCCCAGCGCATCCCCTTCTTTGACGGGCCCCCCCGTCCACGCCGTCACTTGTTTCCAGCGACGGAGGTTGAATTGCGCATCGAGACACTTAGCAGCCGTCCGGGAAGTTAGCTTCTCATGCCCACACACAGGCATGGGGATCCCTAGATCCCGAGACAGCTCCAACATTTTCCCTAATATGAGAGGTTCGAGCAGGTCCTGTGGCGTCTCAGGATAAGCTGCCATGGCCAGCTCCAGCACCGCACCCCTGAACGCCACGGGCGACTCCTCTGGTGCTCGTTGTCGTTGAGCGAATCGCCGATGCGCATCATCTGGTGGCTCATAAGCATCGGCCATTTCTTGAAAAACACCACATAAAGTTGCCTTCTTATCGGTCGTTATGGAACGGAAGAATCGGACAGATTCGTCGTCCAGGAGAGTTGGCAACACCTCCAAAGCCTCCGCATCGGTCCATCTTGCTGTGCGTACCGCCGCCAAGAAGCGGCAGGCGAACGCGCTCCAGTCCCCACCGACGGAAAATTCTTTAACCGTTGTAAGGTGGCGACTCCGACTCCTCTTCCCGCCGTCTTCCAATGGTGGTGGTTGTGATGGCAAATTCAAAATGGCGTCGGCCCGCGGAGTGGCCAAGATGGCGGTTTGGCGCCACGGAGCGCGCAAAATGGCGGCCTCTTGCCGCGTGGGCAATGGCGGCGGCAGGACAGGCAACGTGGCGGCCCGCGGAGCACCACTTGCATCATCCATGGTCCCTGGCGCGACGAGATGGCATAGATGCGCCAGGACGTCCTTAAGTGCCTCCAGTTGTACCGCCATCGCTTGCCATCGTTGATCCGCGTCTGATGATGTCGACGGACCCGCCACCGCGCCAACATCCTCCACTCCCGTTCCCGTGGTCGCCTCAGCCGGGCTCTCCTCCACCACCCCAACAGGATCCGTGGTTGGAGGGAGTTCGTCGTCGTCGGACGAAGAAGCCGATGCAGGCGCCGGATTAACTTTCTTCCTCACTTGTTTCGACATGCCGTTGCACTTCCGACACCAGTGTAATAAACGACTGGACCACGATGTCTGGCTCAGTGTCCTTTATTCGGTTCGTGCTGTACACCCACACGGCTGTCTTTACTCTGTAGCTTCTCCACGGTGCTGACTCCAATGTCGGCCCGATCCACAACAGCAGCCCCGCTGCTGTTTCTCTCACACAGCCCCCCTTGGCTGTACTCGCTGCAACTCCTCTCTCTCCACAGCTCTGACAGCCTCGTGCTGTCTCCCTCTCTCCCTCCGCAGCTCTGACAGCCTCGTGCTGTCTCTCTCTCTCTCCGCAGCTCCTCCTGGCAGCCACACCGCTGCCTCTAACACGCAGCCCTTCTGGCTGTCTCCTCTGCAGCTGCACACCACTCCGCAGCTTCCTCTTATCTTCGGGGTTGGCTCCCGATGGCCGTCGGCGCCCCCCCCTCTCCACACTCGCCCGCGTGGCCTCACTCTTTTCCGCTCACACCCCGACTGCCTTCTCCTTCCGGTTTACCCGCTTAAGGACCCCCTACCTTTCACCCACATCACCTGGCTCCGCCTCCTCGTGACGTCACATCCGGAAGGTCGCTTTCGCCCGCATTACACATGCACAAAACAAATATTTCCATAACAAGACTCTGTTGTGATGTCTGTTAGTAAGTATACACATAAACAACAACAACAACAACCGCCATTCGCCACTAAGTGGCGGTGACGTCACCACGACGCTTGTGCCAGACCATGTGCACCTTGAGGCCACGTGAAGTGTCGAACGCCCGCTGGCAGGAGGTCACGGGGCAGACCCAGGTGCCACGGGTCGACTGACCGAGATGACCGAGATGACTGGCTGATGCACCACCTGTGCCCCCTACTGTACCAACTTGCTGTGCTTTAGCCAACCGGCGCTCCGCTCGTTGTTGTGAGCGTCGCTCCTCCGCCCCCCGTTGTTGTTGGAGGGCGACTGCCTCCAACTGCCCAGTAGCGTCCTTCACGAGCCTCCTCCACTGAGGCCGATCTTGACACCGCTGGTACCAGTCATCGGCAAGTCCACTCAGCTCCACGTCCTCCTGTACCACATCACTCCATCTCTTCTCTAGCCCGTGCCGCGCCCGTTTAGCCCCCTCGATCCGGCCGAACAAAAGCTGTTTAGGCATGCGGTGGCTGGGCATGCGGGCTACATGACCCAGCCAACGCAGCCTTGCCTGCCGGAGGAGCTCACTGATGGGACTTTGCCCAGATCTTTCAAGGACTTGTGAGCTCCTCACACAATCCAGCCTGGTTAAACCCAGGATGGATCGTAGGCAAGCCAGCCTAAATGTTTCCAACCGGCGAAGATGCTCCACTAGGGGGGTCCACGTTTCGCAAGCGTAGAGAAGGGAGGGAATGACCGTGGCCGAGAAGACCTGAAGCTTCGTGCGGAGCGACAGACCAGGTAGCTTCCACACAGCGTTACGTAACCGATGAAAAGATATTGCCGCTCGACTGATTCGGAGTGAGACCTCTGCTGATAAACTGGAGCCGGTCATAGGCACACTGCCCAGGTATGGGAAACTCTCCACTCTCTCCACAACTGCCCCATCACCAATTGGGAGTTGTGGGGGTGGAGTGTCCGATGGTACAAAATACCCAGGCAGGTGCTTAGTTTTGGTGGGGCTGATGGTAAGGCCCCACCTCTTAGTGGCACGCTCCAGTCTCAGCAGCAGCGTCTCCAACTCCTCTTCTGAATGAGCAGCTATTACCAAATCATCGGCATACATAACGTGGTTGACCAATAGGGAACCATCCCTTGATCGCACCCGGGCGTCGATTAGCCTCCCATTATATCTGTACCAAATGGAAATTCCCCCGGTACAGCTATTGAAGGCTTCACGAACTACGCAGTCGAAATAGATGTTAAATAATGTGGGAGCCAGAGGACATCCCTGTCGCACCCCAAGGTGTACAGGGAAAGGCTCCGACTCCCGGCCACGTAGTTTTTCCCGGACCCGCTCACCATCATGAAGGTCCTTAATGATCGTGAGCAGAGGGTCAGGGACTCCGAAAGCACGAAGAACAACCCAGAGCCCAGTCCTACTGATGGTATCATAGGCCTTGACCAGGTCAATAAAGCAGAGATGTAGGTCTTTTTGGAATTCCCTACACCTCTGCTGTAGCAGACGGACAGAAAATATGGCATCTGTGCAGGACCGCCCTTTCCTGAAACCGCATTGGGGCTCCGCAAGCCTCTCCTCAGCGTGCCTAGCAAGGCGATGTTGAATAATCCTTGCCAGGACCTTACCCGGCACACTGAGGAGTGAGATGCCCCTGTAGTTGTTACAGTCGGTACGGTCCCCCTTCTTAAAGAGGGGGACCACCAGGGCATCCTTCCAGTCCTGCGGAACCCGTCCAGTGGTCCAGACTGTTGTTATGATGTCATATAGGGCAGTCTGTGCACAAACGCCACCCTCCCTCAGCATTTCGCTTGGGAGATCATCTCTGCCCGGTGCCTTCCCTGGTCTCAGACTCCGGATCGCCCTCAGTACTTCCTCAACAGCTGGCACCTCAGCCAGCCACTCACAGGGGGTGACCTCTTCCAATATTTGAGGCACCGCAGCCTCAGCAGGGTTATCCCCACTTTGTGCCATGATGTTTTCCTGGCTGAGAGATTTTCCCTCCCCCAGGACTTCACAGAAATGTTCAGCAAATCTGCAAACCTGTTCCTGGGGGTTGGAGATTGGATCACCGTTTTTTCCTCTAATGATGGTAATAGGTGTGGCGCTGCAGGTTACTTTTTTGATGGAGTTAAATAGTGATTTGTGATCGCGTGCCACTGAGGCAGACTCCATCTCCTCAGCAACCCGCGACCACCACCCATCCTTACAGCGCCTTACGGCTCTCCGAACCTCCGAGCGAAGGCTGCGGTAAACCTCCTCATTCTCTGACGTGGGATGCTGTAGGCGATGAGAGTGGGCCTGTTGCTTTTTCTCAATTAACCTGAACACCTCCTCTGTCAGCCAGGGTTTCTGGAGAGGTCTGGACCGCGTACCCAAAGCAGCCATTGCAGCTGCATGAGTCACAGTCTTAAACCTCGCCCATTTACCCTCGACATCAGGTGGAGTGGGGGACGATGCCAACCCCAGCTGCAAGCGATGATGAAATTCTCGCTTGCAACTTTCATCAGCTAACTGAGACCAGGCCACTTTTGGTTGGAATGGGATCCTGGGTGTACACCCACCACCGGAGTGGAAGAATGGCAGGCGCATCTTACAGATGACTAGTCGATGGTCAGAGGGCAGATCAGCTCCACGGTAGGTCCTGGTGTCAAGGACATGGGCTCGCATCCGCTGGTCCGTCACTATGTAGTCCAGCAGATGTTCTTGCTTGGACCCGGCATGTATCCATGATGTTGTGTGGATGCGCCGATGCCGGAAGAGCGTGTTGGTAATTACAAGCCCATGGGCTGCACAAAAATCTAGCAGCCTCCTACCGTTATTATTGAGCTGATCTGGCCCATGCCTTCCAATCACTCCAGACCAGGTGCCAGTGTAATACCGTTGAGGACTCTTGGACACCCGGGGTTGAGGCACACGTATTTATTCCGCAACAGTTGTCACAACCGCGGACATACAATACTGGAGGGGGTATCGGCCCCCTCACCCGGCTAGCTGGGAATACACTGCTAGCTATCTCTGACCTACCTCCTAGTCCTCCACTAATGGGCTAAGGGAGGCTGTCTGGCCCGACACTGGTAAGTCGGGCTACGGTACCCGGAGTCCCAGAGCACTAGCTCTGGATCTCGGGACCACGCCGCTGGCTCGGTCCTGCGCGGCCCTGACAAGGGCCGCGTCCCAGGGGAGTCCAGGGCTCTAGCTAGACGATCTTCGGTCTTCACTGGTTTATCTTTAACATTCTGCCCCGAGCCCTCTGACACATCCCCCTTTATACTCAACCCCCGCTGAGGGGTGGGGCCCCGGGCTGCCTGGTGTGGACGTCGTTGAGAGCACCTCCCCCATGCACTCACGTAGCCCCGCCCACTGTGTTTGTTTCCCATAAGCTGCCATGCATAACGGCTCTCTCTCTAACACCTCTACATCACCCCCCCCCCCCCCCCCCCCGCATAGCTTGCAGCCGTCCCGGCTGCCAACATACAAAAAAAACGACAATAAAAGCGCATTTACCCCCTGACCGCGTGTGTGCCTCACTATTTTTCAACAATAACAAGAACAACACAACAAGAACGCAACAGCAAGAAGAGAAAACAACCCGACGCACCCCCCCCCGATTAAATACGAATTCTGTAAAAACAGTCTATACACAATTTGCAGGGAACCCACCACACACACAACACGCAATGAACACAACCTATGTACACATCTTCCGGCCTCACAACAGTCTGCGCATTTTAGCGCGTGTCCGTGCAGCGGGCCCCTCACACGGGGTAACCCCGGGTGGTGGACCGTCAGGTGGCAACTGTCCGTCTCGGAGTGAGTCCTCATCCGACGCCGCGTGACCCTTGGCATCCCCAGGAGGGGTGATCGGGCGTGAGCCCGTCATTCCTGATGCACCTGGAGGTGGCACAGCCGGCAAGGCATTAGGTGAGTGCAACGGAGACGGACCCAGTGAGTCGGTCGACCCCCCACATGTTTGGCCACGCGTGTGTGAAGTGGGGATGTGTACCGCAACGAAGGGTTTTAATCTAGAGGGGTGGACGAACCACCGCCGCTTCCCCCATTTGATGCGCACGCACTGCGGTCGCAAAACCTCGACCACCTCCACAGGGCCCCGCCACGGCCACACCAGCTTAGAGGAGGTTGCGAGTGGCACCTGGGGACAGTGCAGCCATGCCTTGTCCCCCGGCTTCCACTGCAGCATGTGCGCCCGACCCAGTCTGAGCCGCTCATTCGCTTTCTGACGGAGGTCAGAGTTTTGCATGGCAGCATCCCGTGCCTCTGTCAATTTGGCCAAATTAAATTTTACATGGTCAGCCAATTTAGTTTTTCCCTGAGGCGCAGGGATCTGCAGCTGGGCACGAACAGGCGGGTCAGGTTCGCGGCCGTACATGAGGTAGAAGGGTGAAAATCCCGTAGCTGCGTGGGGGGCCATCCGGTACGCCGCCAATACCCCTTGAATTTGCAAGTCCCAATCGGTCTGTGAGTCCGACACCTGCTGTGACAACATTGACGCGATGGTCCGATGCAGACGCTCGACCATCCCGTCAGTCTGTGGGTGATACGGGGAGGTACGAATTTTCTTCGTGCCCAGGAGCTCACAGACTTCTTTGAGCAATTTACCAGAAAAAATTTTGCCCTGGTCGGTCAGCAGCCGCTCCGGAGCACCTTTGTCCAGGACATAACCCTGAACAAAGGCCTCCACGATGGCTGCTGCCGACTGGTTGGCAAGGGGCCAGGCCATAGGCCAGCGTGTAAAATACTCCACACCAGTTAACAAATATCTATTGCCCCTGGGTGTGGCGGGGAATGGGCCCAAAATATCCAGCGCGACAAGTTCGTTGACTCTGGACACTTTGATTGACTGCAAGGGTGGGTTAGACACACGTGCTGGCGGTTTTCGTTGCGCGCACCGAGGGCATGACCCCAGTAAATCCCCGACATCCTTCATCATGCCTGGCCAAAAATAATCGAGTTGGAGTAAGGCGAGGGTCTTTTGGGTCCCCAGGTGTAGGAGGCGCTCATGTGCGGCCCACACCGCCTTGCCCCGCAACCCCGAAGGGACCACCAGCCGATGTCGATGGGATTTTCCGTCCCAGTGCATCAGCAGACCATGCACCAATTCCCATGCGTCGGCATCACCCCTGCCCTGCCCAGCACAGCCGACGCGACGACGCAACCCGAGGAGAGAGGTATTCTCCATCTGGAGGCGCCCCCATTCATTGACGGGCATCCCCAACAGGGAATCTTTTCCCTGTTGTGCGATTAAATTTGGAACCAATGTTTCGTCGTGGCCGGCGGCCGCCAGGACCGGAACCGGTATGTCCCCTGCTGGCCTGCAACGTCCCGACCCCAGGAGGCATGCACATTCGGAGGTGGTTGGCATGCGCGACAGAGCGTCAGCATTTGTGTGGCGAACGCCCTTACGGTAGGTGGTTTCAAAATCAAAATCCTGGAGGATCTCCAACCATCGGGACAATTGTCCCGATGGCTGTTGAACTCGCAGGGTGTACTGCAGTGCCGCATGATCTGTGCGGACGGTGAAATGCCGACTGTACAGATATGGGCGATACTGTTGGATGAAATAGACAATTGTCAACAGTTCCCGACGGGTGACACAATATCTTTGCTCCGCCGGAGACAACACCCGACTGCCGTACGCAACCACCCGTTCCACGCCGTCAACCACCTGGGAAAGCACGCCCCCAATACCTGTGTTGCTCGCATCGGTGTCGAGCAAAAAAGGCTTAGAAAAATCGGGGTAACTCAAGGGAGGAGCTTTTACCAGGGCGTCCCGAAGGGAGCAGAAAGCAGCCTCCTCCTCCTGACCCCAGTGGAACCGAACCCCTTTTGATGTTAAAGCGTGTAGGGGTTTCGCAATCGTCGCAAAATCTGCAACGAAACATCGGTAATACGACGCGAAGCCAATGAAACTCCTGACCTCTCCCACCGAGGTGGGAGTCGGCCAGGAGCTGACGCACTGCGTTTTGGCGGGATCGGTAGCAATACCTGAGCACCCCACGATGTGTCCCAAATAACGCACCGAATCGCATAACAGATGACATTTTGGGGGTTTGAATTTCAAATTAGCAGCCCGCATCTTTAGGAAAACCGCCCGCAACATCTGGAGATGTTCGTCAAAAGTTTTACTAAAGACGATAACGTCATCCAAATAAATCAGGCACGAATCCCATTGCAATCCAGCCAAAACCAATTCCATCAAACGCTGGAAAGTTGCCGGCGCTAAGTGGAGTCCCATCGGCAACCGGTTGAATTGGAACAGGCCGTGCGGTGTACGGAAAGCAGTTTTAGGCTTTGAATCATCGTCCAGAGGAAGCTGCCAGAATCCCGAAAGTAAATCCAATGTGGAGAAGAATCGCGCTCCCGCCAAGGCGTCCAGCGATTCGTCCATCCGTGGGAGCGGGTATGCGTCGGCAACCGAAATTTTGTTAAGGCGCCGAAAATCAACGCAAAACCGCAACGAGCCGTCCTGCTTTTTAACCAGGACGATCGGCGCTCCCCAAGGGCTGGTGGAAGGAGAAATGATGTCGGCGGCTAACATGTCATCAATAGCCGATTTGACATGGTCCTTTTCGGCGGGACTTAACCGAAACAGATTCTGGCGTATTGGCGCGCTGTCACCCATATCAATATTGTGACGCAGCAGATGAGTGCAACCCAAATCGTATTTGTCCCGACTAAAAACGTCGGAAAATTCCCGCAGTAGCGTTTTAAGCTGTTGACGCTCTGAATTTGACAGGTCCGTCGATCCCGCACAAAGCGCCTCGAGCCACCCTTCATCGCTGTCCGAATGTGGTCGCGGCGCAGGGACAGCACTCACGTGATTCGCGACGGGTTCCTCACAGGGCACCGGCGTCGCGTGAGCAAGCATGGTCCCCTGCGGGACCACCACCGTCTGCGAGCCCACATTGAGGACCGCGATGAAGGGGTCTCCGTCCCCTCTTACTATGGTCTGGGCCGGAAGTAAATGAGGTCCACTAACCCCGGCCCTAGATGGCCCCAGCAGAACCCCTTGGGCCCCAATGCCCTTAGCGAAGGGCCGCTGAAGTTTCAAAGGAACCAACATTTGTGCACCCAGAGGAACGCGCACCGTTATATCTACAAACGCCGGCACCGTTGCGAACGCCGTCCGACTCGTACCGGGGGATGGCAGAAACGCCATGCGTCGGCCCGACGGGAGCTCAATGCATCCCTGGTCGATTAATATCCTAATCGGCATTTTGGCCAGGAAGTCCGTCCCCAGCAGGCATGGAACCGCCAGCGAGGAGGAAACAAAAATCGGCCCAGACAATATAATATCCCCGATACAAATTAGGGCTCGAATCTGTCCGATGATGCCAAGTGAGCCCCCGTTAGCAGCAAAGAATGGCACGTTAACAGGTATCAAAGGACGGCTCTGGGCAGGGAGAATATTGTAAATTAACTCCGAAATAATGGTCGCCGATGCTCCCGTATCGACCAGGATGCGCACCTCGACCCCGTCGATGTGTCCCACAATGGCCGACGACCCCGACGACGCGGCTACAACACGATGGGCCAACACGGACCACTGGCTGGGTTCAATCTGAGTACCCAGAGCGGTGCGTGTTGGTGCGATGGTGCGCGATATTGGCCCCCCAATCGGTGCAGTGTATGAGTGTGTGGCGGGTGTGTGCGTGGGCCAAACATGTGAGGTGCCGCGACTCGCCGGGTTATGATGATGGAGCTTGGGAAGAGGGCCGGCGTCCCGTCGAGGTGTCGTCCCGCGCTGCCGAGGAGAGCGGCACCCCGAGGCGACATGTCCCCGGATGCCGCAGTTGTAGCAGCGCGGGAGCGCTGGTGACGACGACGGATGATCGGGATGGCTCGAGCCGCCCCGGTCCGCCCGTACTCCCGCTCCCTGCCGCCGTTGATGGTCGATGGCGCAGATCTCCTCCACCGGGAGGGTGGCTGCGGCCACGGTACGCCCGCTCGCCGCCTTGCTGGCCTTGCGTCGTTGCGCGAGCAGGTTTGCGTGGAGGAGTCGTGCTGCTTGGAGGGAGCACATCTCCGCGTCGTCCTGTGCGACGATGACGATCTCCAAGTCGTCCGCCAGCAGGAGTATCTTCTCTGTAACCATGGCATCGACACCTTCGTTGTCCATCCGTGGAAAGGCCGCCTTTGCCAGTGCCAGGAGGCTTGTGCGGTACGCCAGAGGCGACTCCTTTGCCCCCCGCTGGCGATCGTAGAAGAGTTGGCGACAGTCTGACGGCGGACCGTAAACTGCAGCCAGCACCTGCATCTCCATCTGCAGCGTAGAGCGCCTCTCCTTCGTTGCCGATGTTAAAGTGGCGAGGGCGTCGTTGTCGAGGAGTGCTGGCAGCGCGCGGAGAGCCTCGGCGTCTGTCCACTTCGCCATCTCCTGGTGAGCGAGGAAGCGCCACTGGAAGCCACCCCAGTCACCTTTCTCGCCCACAAATTCTTTGAGTGGAGGCAGTCGCTGATGTAGCGCAGCGGCTGCCGCAGAAGGTCGCCCTTCCTCGTCCCCCTCACCCAGCTCTGCTTCGGCGCGCACGACCGATGGCATCGCCGGTCGCACCCATGGTGACGTCCCGTCCGTTGGCGATGACGCGGCAGGTACTGTATGCCCGCCGTTGGACGCGATGCTCAGGCCGGCCACGCCCTCAACTGCAGCTGCGGTGATGGCGGGATTTTCAAATTGGTGTTCCGCCGAAATGGCGGGAAGGCGCTGTAGTCGTCAGCTTTCGTCGCCCCGTGGCGGTCCCGCAGCCCCCAGCTGAGTGATGTGGTCCAGCATGCTGGCAGCGGCGTGCAGCAGCTCCATCAGCTTGGCGTGCGCCTGCCTCAGCCCCTCTGCCGACACCTCTCCACCCTCCTGTTGCTGCGGCGTAGCCGTATCTGGCCCCGACTGCTCCGTGCTCTCTTCACCCGTCCCGGGCTCTCCGACTGCAGCGGTGTCCTCCGCCCCCGGTATCCTGACCCGAGCTGACCGGCGCGTGTCCATGTTCATAGATTTTTACTTCTGACACCAGATGTAATACCGTTGAGGACTCTTGGACACCCGGGGTTGAGGCACACGTATTTATTCCGCAACAGTTGTCACAACCGCGGACATACAATACTGGAGGGGGTATCGGCCCCCTCACCCGGCTAGCTGGGAATACACTGCTAGCTATCTCTGACCTACCTCCTAGTCCTCCACTAACGGGCTAGGGGAGGCTGTCTGGCCCGACACTGGTAAGTCGGGCTACAGTATCCGGAGTCCCAGAGCACTAGCTCTGGATCTCGGGACCACGCCGCTGGCTCGGTCCTGCGCGGCCCTGACAAGGGCGGCGTCCCAGGGGAGTCCAGGGCTCTAGCTAGACGATCTTCGGTCTTCACTGGTTTAGCTTTAACATTCTGCCCCGAGCCCTCTGACACATCCCCCTTTATACTCAACCCCCGCTGAGGGGTGGGGCCCCGGGCTGCCTGGTGTGGACGTCGTTGAGAGCACCCCCCCCCGTGCACTCACGTAGCCCCACCCACTGTGTTTGTTTCCCATAAGCTGCCATGCATAACGGCTCTCTCTCTAACACCCCTACACCAGCATCATGACCAACTCGGGCATTGAAGTCACCCAACAAGATGACTCTGTCCCAAGTGGCCACTTTAGCCAGCACATGTGACAGGAGGTCATAGAAAGCGTCTGACTTATCGGCTTTGCCTGCATCCCTCCACACATAAACATATACACATGCACATACACACGAATGCACATACACCGAATGGTGTATGTGCATTCGTGTGATGCGTGTATTAGAATCAATGCAAATTAATACTCAAACAATTTGATAACATTTAAAACAAATCAAAATGTGTTAACACTTAAAATTGCACTACTTACGAGATTTGTAGATAATATTTACCGGAATACATTTCCAGTCACGTTCAGGAGAATTTCTTCTCTTTACTAGACTGACTGCAGACCTTACTGGTGGCCAAAAACATTTTCTTTCTTGATCAGTTAACCAGTTTGTTGGCACGATCTCAAGCTCGAGAGTATCGGCAAATTCAACTATTGAAAACAACATCCCCTGTAAAAAAAAACGATTACAAATGCATAAAAAATAAAAGAATCATATGTATCTGTAAACGTACGTATCTCTTTACGAGCATGAATATTTACAGTGTAACAATTAACCTAATATTTTTAATGTTTCCTGAGGCATAGTTTTGTTGAAGCAAATTATTTCGAGATTAGATTGGCAGAGATACACAGCAACAATTAAAAAAAAACAATATACATTAATAACAATAGCTTAAAAGTAAAAATCCATAACAGACAACGTTGCATGCAATGGCCTTTCTTTTTAGCACATAGAGAGACCAGAGATATGAAGTGGATAAGAGTTGGATACTGCACTTGACAGCATTGGGCATGATGGGAATTATATTTTTAAATGACCAGCTTTTAATTGTTGCGGTAATAGTTAAGATTTAGCTACTATTCGTTAACTTAAAGCTTTCGTAACTGCAGGAATTCATATTCTTTGGGTCTTTCGGTAAAGCCACGTAGATAGGAAAAATAATTAAAAAAAATATCACGACGTTTCGATCGCAACACAAGCAATCGTCATCAGGTGAAAAAATAGCGGGCGAGCTTCTGAGGCAGGATCTTATACAGGTTTGAGATGGATGTAGCCCAAGGATCATAAGCGAAGTGGGCGGGGCTAGTGATTAAATTTGCATGTAATTGTAAGATCGGAGAGCTACCTCCATGACGAAGAAGCTGCGGAGGTGGCCATTGTATTGTGAGCGATTAGCGTGTCAATTTAAGATAGTAGAACCACCGCCACATCGAGGAAAACGAGCAACGGTGGCTGTCTTATTGAGACATTTAACCTGTTAATGTAAAGACATTGAACCTGTTAATGTTACACCAGAGAGTCAAAAATAACTACTAACAACGGCAGGTAGGATGGAAACATCACAGCCACTTAAACTGGTTAATAACGTTATTCCAATGATTGCTCAGTTTGTACCCATCTTCTCGGTTGAAATGTGTCTGTGTTTACATATCTGGATGGCTCCATGAACGAATGTATGTAATGTAAGCAATGTATGTATGGTGAACTTTTATCGCACCATAAGTAGCCAACCCTGAGAATCAGGAGGTGCAGCAGAAGGACAACAAACTAAACACAAAGCAGTTCTGAAGAAATTCGTCTTCAATGTAGATTAAAAAGTGGATAACTCAAGTGACTTTGTAATATGGAAAAAGCATTCCAGATGGACACAGAAGCGCATCTGAAAGAGCGTAATGCAGTAACCATCTTTGTTCGACGGCTAGCCAAAAGTCACATGACCGGAGTTCGCGTGATGGTTTATGCTTCTTGACAAGATCATCAAGGTATTGAGTTCAATTGTGGCAAGCACTGTGTATAATGAGTGCGACCTTATAATGAATTCGTTCGACAACTGGAAACCAATGCAGCTTGGAGAACACTGGGCGGACATGGTTGGATCTTGAAATATGACAAGTACCAGAGGATTTTGTATACGCTGCAGCTTGGTAATGTTTTTGGTAGATGTCCCAAAGAGTAGTGAGTTTCAATATCTTAACCTTGTCGATACTATGCTACACGCCACCGTATTGGTTATGTCACGACTGGTCGAATGTATCATAGAGCCCGGATATGAAAATTATAGGACGTGACTACATTTTGCACATGGTGATCAAATTACATATTCTCGTCGAGTATGGTGCTGAGACTTTTTAGAAGAGTAGAAACTGAATCCTGGAGTCCGCGGCCACCACGCCTGATCTTCCCACAAATGTTTTCACCCGAGCCTGAGTGCCAACCAGCAGAACCTCCGATTTTTCTGGATTAAGCCGCTTTTTTTCGTGCAAATCACACGTGCATTGCTGACGTGTAATATCCGAGGTTACCAAGGATCTCCATATCTATTCTTGACTTCACTGCGGTGTTCAATTGTCTATCATCAGCATATTGATGGAACTTTATGTCATGCAATGAAATGACGTTGGCGATTGAAAAGACGTATGTGCAAATAGGAAGGGCCTAAGGAAGGACCCCTGTGGTACGCCATCTAGGCGTGCCATAGGCAATGACTGATTTTATCCCAGCTTGACAAACTGTGATCGACCATCTAGCTATGACTTAATCCACCCCAGTACCATACCCAATACACCGAATCTGGACCTTAGCCATCATTGCCGATGGTGTCGAAAGCGGCTGAGAGATCCAGGTCAATGAATGCTACGGTGCACCGTCATTCATGATCAAGTAGAGGTCGTCAGTTATCTTTTAGAACTTTCTCAATACTGTGGTACTTCTGGTACGCCGACTGCAAAGGGTTTAATCTGCCCGTCAAAGCGATGTGGGGAAGAAACCGCTAGACACATGTGCTCTATGACCTTTAAATGCTTACTCAGGTTTGGGATCGGGCGATAGATTTTGCGGTTACTATTGCTCAATATTTTTTTTTTCAGGAGTAATGTTACCTGCACCATTTTTAACTGGTCGGGGAAACAGCCCTCGCTGAATTAAATATTTGCCAGGTGGACAATCAGTGGCACAAGCACGTCCGAACATCATTTGAGGATTTAAATGTGGATTTAGTCGAGCGGCGATGTCTTATTTGGCAGTTGTGTGATGAATATCGACACCTCTGCCACCGACACTGGTTTAAATATTGAAAGTAAGCTCTTTAATTCCGGTACACGACCTGTTTCACCAATATAAAAACCGTTATAATTTCCGCAAGGAAATCTGTAAACAAACCACTTTTTTCTTTCAGTGGAATAGGGTCTTTGCGATGTGAAGACGTGGAAGCTACAAGCAACGTTGGATATTTCGGAGACTTGCATTTGCTCTTCCAAGAAGCAATTTTCCTGAAGTTTACAATGGAGATAATAATGATGCAAGTAATTCATTTCCTTGCAATCACTCTTGGATAACTAACGAAAGTAAACAAAACAACTTAATATATAATACATCATATAAAATATAAAATATTTTCTTATATTAAATTGCATTTGATTTACCTTTATATATATTTTTTATTAATATACATATTTTAGCATTATGTTAATGGTTGATACATCGTTTTATTGAATTCATATTTAAATGATAAAATTTTGTTATATTTAGTTTGTCCAGCAAATAATTGATTACCAATAGCAATTGCAGAGCCATCTTACATACCATACCAGTGACCTGGTATGTGATGCCAAATTGTTTGGCCCACCTTACCTGCTGATGGTATTATTCTACCTTTAAAAGAAAAGCTGAGAATCAGTGGCGGCTTGTGACATTTCGACTAGGTAGGGCTGTTTTGAGTGACCTCTGAAAATATGGTGTTCTAATTAAGAAAAACCTCGTCATGTTATTGGCCTTCCCGTGAAAGTGATTAAACTGTATTATCTACCAACGCTAGGCATTTTTAAACAATACGAAACAAAACAACAAAGCACTCAAATTCTGTCCCCATGACCCCCAAAGTCCACACTACACAACCCCTTTGACACTGCAAAAAGCCATGACCTGCTATATTTGCGCAGTGCAACCTAGCATTGTGACATAGCCATTAAACCCATGGGCACCTTTTCACCACCCTGAATGGGTCTCAAACGGCGTGGCTAAAATGCTAAGCTAATGGCAATGAATGAAGGGATATCTCTCACTCGGATGCATTCGGAGCCGCCCCGAGACTTCACTGAGGCACAAATCAGACTGTGCTGCAAGCGGTTTCTAATATGAACAAGTTAAATTGTTATCTTCATTAGGCAATTTGTGTTGAAAGAATCATTTTTTTTTATTTTTTGTTAAAACACACATTTTTTATAGAAAAGTATTTTTATTATAAAAAATAATTTATCATCTCCAGCTGCTTGATGGGTTGGCGTCTCAACGCCCCTAATGGACGAACCGCGCCTGCAGAGAATGTGTCAACATATCTACCTCTTCTAAAATGTAATTTAACACATTTGTGAAGTGAGAAGCATAAAATATTAAATATGGGACAGACGTACTGGAATCAAACGCCCTTGCAGGAGGGTTGCAGTGAGTCGATCCTCTTGGCGTCTCACTATGGTCTCCTGTGGGTGAGCGTTTAAAGGGCATAAGGTGCATGCATTTGGCTTATTTAAATGTCAGTGAATGTGTGTGTGACTCAGGCATATATATGATACACAGTAGGGGGCACAGGTGGTGCATCTGTCAATCTCGGTCAACCCATGGCACTTGGGTGTGTCCCATGACCTTTTAGCAGCAGGCGTTCGACACTTCACGTGGCCTTAAAGTGTACATAGCTTGGCACAAGCGCCATGGTGACTTCGCCGCCACTTCGTGGAAAGTTGCGGTTGTTATATGGCATTGCTGCTCTAAGAGGAATTGGTGTTGTGGTCATAAAGCCGCCCCACTCCTGACTGCTGTCCCCTCCCACTACTGCTGATGCGTGCGCACTCCCCCTACTTCCGCAAGAGCACCACTACTCACTCACACTCTCTCACTCAAAGTTTCTTGCTTTAGCCCAAAATTTACAAATATTACAGGCTACCTTTGAAAAAAATCCCAAACCCGTATTTGGGGAAATGGGCAGAGCCGAAAGGAGAGATCTCAATGGCTTTGTGAGGTCATTATCCAGCACTGAATTGAGCAAGGTTGCTGATGATGATTGTGTATGCAGGTAATGGACATGTCAGTTTGCTCGTTTTTACGTAGAATACAAATGTTAAACATCGATAGAAATCAAACTAGAAATATATCGCCGTATCGGCAGACACATTTTCATGTTAAAAAGTTTACCGTGTCTAGTTTCCTGACCACATTCCATCATCATAATCAACTCTGATCTATTCACCACTGGGTGAAGTCCTCCCAAATGGCCGCTCTCCGTCATGGTCTCGCACTGCAACTAGCTCATACACACGACATGGTCTGATTGCAACAAAAAAAACATTCAATTTAAATTGTATTGGTCAAAACACGCAATGCTGTAAACTTACCTGAAAATTACTCGAATCGTAGCATCACCCCTACTGCCAAAACTTGGCAGGACCCTCCTCAACAAGAGTCTTGAGACTCAGTGATGCTTCTCTTAGTAATCAATCCAAATAATAACAATCGCTACATACCCGTGGAGTACCAACCAAAAGAGGGAACGCCCGAGAAGTTGACCACCAGAACCTATATATAAAAATGGATATTCCCTGATGCAGGGCCTGCAATAAGCGAACCGGAAGGGATGGGGACCGCTGGAAGCGGATAACACACCCTTAAGGGTTCTAACGGGAGTGATACTCAGCCTATTGGCGGGGAAACGTCGTCAAGCACCAGCCGCACTTATATTTTGTTGATTTTGGAGCAAACCCCGGCTTACCCTCCACCCTTCACTTCCTCTGCCATACAAGCCGGAGACTCCCCACCCATTATTAAAACACATTCCCTGCCCCCCTCTTACCATTTTACTTTCTCACATACACCCCCCCCCCCTATATTACAAACAAAAAAGAATATTCTACCGACACGATTTTCCCATATAAATTAGACAATACTCCCCTCCCCTCATCAACCAGGACACGTCGGGCACATAGGCCTGGCGGACATAAGTGCGCGGGTTTTTTTGTCGCCCAACGTTTTTCAGCGGGCATTTGTTCTTATTCGCAGAAAATATCTAATAAAAAAATATAAAAATATATACTTTACGTGTTTGTACTAGAGCTTTTAATAAGCATCATAAGACTCACAGTTCCGAAATGAGTTCCGAACGATGGATGCTCCCTCCAGGCGTTTTGCTGTGGTCTCCTGCAATGGGCTTTATAAGGGAGTAAAGCAGGAGCGAGTGACGTGTTTATGCAAATTTAGTCATGCAGGTGCGCATAATGCATTTCCCCAAAAGGGTTCTGACGGACGATGTTTGCGAAATGACGTCAGCAGTATCACTTCATTTCCCAGAAAAGGAAACGTCAGCAACAATGACGTACCTGTATACTGACGGCTCTTTTTATTACATTCATATTTGGCTACTTGTATAGAAGAAACATTATATCAGTTGAGCTAATTTATACTTTTAGGCCTACAGTGATCTCTCGTTTATCGCAGTTATTGGGGACCGGAAACCCTCGCGATAGGTGAAAATCCGCGAAGTAGGATTGGCCCCCTAGGAATTTCCGTATATGTGTGTGTGTGGGTACCAGAATGTTTAAAATATGTATATTTATACTTTATATATATATTTTACTTAAATCTATTTAATTATAAAACCTTAATATTATACATTCACTCTCTCTCATACGATCCGTATTATGGTGTTTTACACTCAGAGACTTGACTCCAGTAATGACGACGACGACGATGACAATGACGATGACAATGACAACGATGACAGACATGTGCAGTTCGATGAATGTGATGATGAATGATGATGATGGTGTTACTGCACAGGTGTAATGAGGCCTTTAAATCAGTTCGAAAAATCCGCGATGCACTGAGGCCACGAAACTTGAACCGCGAAGTGGCGAGGGATTACTGTATATTTAAAATCGTCTCTTCGGGTACTAGTTAACATATGTGGACGAAACATTTGCCCTCGTAGCTGGGCGCGACTATTCTAGATTTTAAAAAGGAAGTAAAAATTTGGATGATTATTTATTTAAATTAGGTAAAAAAACACGAATAGCCTAGGAACGGCCGCACCTGACACACGGCAAGTTCAATAAAAGTGTGTAAAAAGGCGATGTCATCCGATGAGCTCACAATTTTTAGAGATACAGTTCGCTGGAAATTTCCGTAAATTTGTATAATATACCACCATATTAAATTGACTATCATTATGGAGTTAAATGGGTTCAAATGCAAACAATGCATCACAATATTCCCAAGAAAACTTCACTGAGTGGAGACGTTTTTTCAGACGGGACCTGTATTGAGAAGTTTTCCTTCATGTGGTTGGAAAACTACTAGACTAGGAACCCCAAAAAACAACCCTTCATAATACAGGTTTTTTGGGTTAGATCGTGTAAATATTTAAATGTGTCGTTAAACCCACCACCACCCAACACAGCCAATTTAAATTTCGATTTAAAGCTTTCGTGACTGCAGGGATTCATCTTCTTGGTTCTGTCGGTAAAGTCACGTAAAAGGGAAATAATAAAATAATAAAAATAAAACATAATAAAATAATTCTCACGACGTTTCGGCCACAACGCAAGCAGCTGTCCTCAGGTGAGGAGACCTGTTCTTCACCTGAGACCTGTTCTTCACCTGAGGACGGCTGCTTGCGTTGTGGCCGAAACGTCGTGAGAATTATTTTGTTTTATTTTTATTATTTCCCTTATACGTGACTTTACCGAAAGAACCAAGAAGACAGCCAATTTAGTAAGGTGTGTCGCATAAATAGAGCATGCCAATTCGTTACTAGTACAGCACACCACTGTGTTGGAGAGCCACAACATTTACAATCTGAGTACGACATTTCGCCAGTAATTACAACTAGCTTCATCAGGCGACGGCCAGATTTGTGGAGAAATTCACCTGTTTCGTTCCTTAACTATAGGGGTAAATGTTATAGCAGTGGATAGACAATGGTGGATGATGATTCTACGTCATTTTTTATAATGCCTTAGTTATTTTTGTAGAGTGAAAGACGACACGGAGGCAGTCTTCGGGTAAGAGCTTGCGCCGAAGGTTTATTAAGGTTTATTAAGGGTGTAGACACTTTCCCAGGGGTAGGGTACTGTACTGGGTCCTTCCACAGTGACCCTATACTGATTGTTCCCAGCCCGGCTAGCTCCAGGGCTTTCTCTAGACTTCCCTCAGCTCTACCCCTGGTTCCCTCTTCAATTGTTCACCACTCTCCGCTTCCACAGTGACCCCGCTTTCGTCACGGGGTCCCCTCTAAGTAGCTAGAGGAGGCATGACGTCATCCCACCGGAAGGCGCACATGATGTCACTTCCCATAACGTCATCACACCGGATGGCGCGCATGACGTGCCGTCCCGTGACGTCCCGTGACATCATCGCACCGGAAGGGTGCGCATGACGTCAAGTCCCGTACTACTCTTCTACATTACCCCCCACCCCCCCCCGTGAAAAAAAAGAAAAACAGCCGATCCGGCTGTGAACAATACAAAAGTGGAGTATGGCAACCCGGAGAGGAAGACATTGACAGAACACTGTTGGCAACCATGGGACTGTGTAAAGGTGGGACCGTCTGCAAGAACATGAAAAAACTTTTGGGCAGCACGGCACAATAAAAAAATAGTTTTGAGGCCTTCATCACACGGAGCACTGCGGCAACTGGCGACGATGGCTGGAGGCCGACGACAATGGCCCCACTGGCCGTCACCGGAACCGCATGCCCCGCGAGCGTGTGTGCGCTGCAGGCCCGTTCCCCAATGCGGCTTCGGTTGTGGTGATAGGCGACACGCCCGCTGGCGACAGGCCCGTCGCCGGGGCATCCGCAGGACGAGGCGTCGTTGCAGGTGCTACTGGTGATGGCTCTGCAGGTGCACACACAGGCCCGGCACGTTGGACGCATCACCCCCCAGTCGCTCAGGAAGTGGGGATGAATCATCGAGGCTAGGTGCCTCGTTGATTCTTTTGAGCCGAGATGGGTGTACAATTCAGTGCCGGCGATCGAACCGAATATGAACACATTGCGGCCGACGGACCTCCACGACCTCAACAGGGCCCTGCCAAGGGCGATGCAATTTGGGCTATTATGTGCCAACCGGTACTTGGGGGCAGTGTAGCCATGCTTTCTGGCCCTTTTTCCATGGAAGGCCGGCAGCTTGGTGCTTGGGCAGGCGCTCGTTAGCTGTCTGCCGGCTGGCCGAATTTTCCACAGCTGCCTGCCGTGCCTCGCGCAGCCGGTCGAGCATGACTTTCATCGGGGTGGGCACCGTCGATCCCTTTTTTGATGTCCCCAGGTCCATTTGCACGTGCATCGGGGGTTCCGGTTCCCTTCCATATGTAATAAAGGTCGTGGAAGTGATTTCTGGAATCCGGTCTGTATTTGTCTTTCTTTTACAATACTCCTTCACGCTGCTGACAGACAGCGTGAGAGGGATAGAGAGAGAGAGACACGCGCAGCCACGTGGCAGCCTGGTCCCCGCTCCAGCGTGGCCTCACCCTCTGTTCATTCCAGATCTGACCACATGTTGTCCGTCTCCACCCCTTTTAATACCTGGGTCACGTGGTACCTTTCCACAAATCCTGGTTAACCTCTATGGAATCTTCTAGACTCCATCGTACGCTCCCAGGACCACGCCCCTGACTCGTCCTCCTATTGGCTGTGGCTAAAGCCAGCAGAACCAATCCTCTACTTACAGATGTCACCTTCCCATTACGTCAGGGCCACGCCCCTAGGCTTCTCCCCATTGGCTATGGGCCAGGACCGGCAGAGCCAATCATTGTAACGAGGTGTGATCCATCAGCAACCCGGGTATATCCTCACATTACACATACATTGAATTAAAGGACGAGAACCCTGTTGAGGCATGAGATGCCAACCTGTACACGGCCAGAACCCCCGGGACGAACAGGTCCCAGTCCATTTGGGACGTACTTACATGGTGACACAGCATAGACGTGAGGGTGCGGTTCAATCGCTCTACCATGCCATCGGACTGAGGGTGGTAGGGCAAGGTGCGAATTTTCTTGGTGCCAAGGAGGTCGCAACCAAAAAGAAAAATTCCGGCCCTGGTCTGCTAATAGTTGTTCTGGTGCACTATTATCCAGAACGTACCCTTGTACGAACGTCTCGGTGATGGACGAGGCCAATTGGTCTACCAGAGGCCACGCCATAGGCCAACGTGTGAGGTACTCTACTCCCACCAAGAGGTACCTGTGGCCCCGGGATGCTGGGAATGGGCCCAAGATGTCGAGTGCCACAAGCTCGTTGACACGAGAAACCCGGATGGACTGAAGCGGGGCCCGATCCTGGCCAACTGGGGCTTTCCTCTGTGCACAATCGTGGCAACCTTTCAAAATCAGTGCCACATCACCCTCCACACCCGGCCAGTAGTAGTCCCGTTTAAGGGTCAGCAAGGTCTTATTGTACACAAGGTGCATAAGTTTCTCGTGAATGGTCCGGGTCAATTTACCTCGCAGGGCAGTGGGTACAACGATACAGTAATGCTCCAATTGGACATTCCAACGCATGAGGAGGCTATCATGTACTGCGACCGCTGGGATAGCTGATGGAGCTGAGCTCCGGGAGTTTAGCCCAACACGTCGTTGTAGCCTCAGCAGAGAGGAATCCTCCATCTGCAATTTGGACCATACCTCTTGGGGTAGTCCCATGCCAAAATCAACAATCAACGCCACACCCGGAGGGGGGTCTGCGTTGGCCGTTGCAACCAACTGGGCCGTGGTGTCCGCTGGGGTCTTTCAGCGACTCAAACCCAGGGTACACGCGCACCCGAGCTCCGTAGGCATCCTGGAGAGCCCATCCGCATTACCATACTGTGCCCCCTTCCTGTGGATGACGTTGAAAGGATACTCTTGCAGCACCTCGAGCCAGCGGGAAAGCTGACCCGAGGGCTGATTGATCCGCAATGAATATTGCAGGGCCGCATGGTTAGTCCGGACGGTGAACCGCCTGCCATACAAATAGGGCCTATAGAGCTGGACAAAGAACACGATGGCAAGCAGCTCCCACCATGTAACACAATAGCGCTGTTCAGCGGGGGATAAAACGCGGCTGCCATACGCCATGACCCTTTCCACCCCGTCGACCACCTGGGCCAGGACCGCCCCAATGCCCATGTCGCTGGCGTCGGTGTCGAGGAGGAAAGGCTTTGAGAAGTCTGGGTACCTCAAAGGCGGCACATTCGCCAAGAATGCGCAAAGCGCAGCAAAAGCAGCTTCCTCCTGTATGCCCCAGTGGAACTTTTGGCCTTTGGCAGAGACTGTGTGCAGTGGCTTCGCTATCATCGCAAAATCGCGCACAAAACGAGGATAATACGAAGCGAAGCCGACAAAGCTACGCACCTCAGTGACAGATGTGGGAGTCGGCCACGTCCGGACACAAGCTGTCTTTTCCGGATCCGTGGCAACACCTGACGCACTAACAATGTGTCCTAAATACCTCACCGATGGTTGTAATAAATGGCATTTTTGTGGTTTAAATTTCAACCCCGCAGCACGCACTTTGACGAACACTGACTCAAGGCGTTGCAAGTGCTCGTCAAACGTACGGCCGAAAACAATCACGTCGTCCAGATAAATCAAACAAGATTCCCACTGCAACCCCACCAAGACCATCTCCATGAGATGCTGGAAGGTGGCTGGGGCCGAATGTAGGCCCATAGGGAGCCGGTTGAATTTGTACAGCCCCTGTGGTGTGCGGAACGCTGTCTTGGGCTTCGAGGCCTCGTCCAATGGCAATTGCCAGAAGCCCGAGAGCAAGTCCAAGGTGGAAAAGAACCGCGCACCTGAGAGGGCGTCAAGGGAATCATCCATGCAAGGCAATGGATATGCATCAGCCACGGAGATCTTGTTCAATTTATGGAAATCGACGCAGAACCGGAGGCTCCCATCCCGTTTCTTGACCAGCACAATGGGGGCACCACAAGGGCTAGTGGATGGGGAGATAATGTCCGCTGCCAACATCTCGTTGATGGCCAAGCGGACATGATCCTTTTTCGCTGGGCTGAAGTGGTGAGAATTTAACCGAATAGGGGCCGAATTGCCTGTGTTAATGTGATGTTCCAAAAGAGTTGTATGACCGATATCAAATTTACTCCGACTGAACACATTGGTGAACCTCTCAATGAGCGTACAGAGCCGCTGGTGCTCCCCGGGGGACAACGAGACATTCTCGTTGCACAGTGCATCGACCTAAGATGCGCCGGTCCCCCCACCGTGCAGCACGCCTACCACAACCCCTCCAGCCTGCCTGGCGTTATCGGGTGGAGGAGCTGGGGTCGCGTGTGCCAAGACGGCGCCGGACGGAAGCATGATGTGCGAAGTCCCTGAATTGAGGACCTGCAAAAAGGGGTCCCGGCCGTCCGACACGGCCGTCAAGGCGCCAACCAAGCCGGACGACCTCAAAAAGTAGTTTGAGGGAGACAACAGGATGCCCGTTTCCAGGGAGTGCAATCTCAAGGGCCTTCGCAGCCTAAGGGGTAGCAGAATTTTTGACCCTGGCGGAATGGTCACGGACTCCTTATTCAAGGCCCGCACACTGGCGGCAAGGGGAGACAAAACGGTGGGAGACTGCAAAAAGTGCAACCTGCGGCCCGATGGCATTTCCACACAACCCTGGTCCACGAGAATCCGAATGGGCATCCTGGCCAAGAAATCGGTGCCCAAGAGGCATGGTACTGCCAAAGCCTTGGAAACTAAAATGGGCCCTTCCAGTTCGATTTTGCCGATTTTGACCGATGCAACAATGTGGCCTAAAATGCCCAAACTGCCGCCATTTGCAGTGACACAAGCCCCTTGAACTGGCCATAATGGACCAACGTTGTGTGGCAACAGCCCAAAAATACACTCTGATATAATAGTGGCAGACGCCCCCGTGTCGACCAAAACCCGGACCTCAACCCCCTGCACATAACCAGCCACCGCCGAGGACCCGGCCGCGGCCGCCACAACCCGATGCGCGAGCGCATTCTATTGGCGAAGCCGCCTAGGCCACCCGGCGGACCGCAACGAGTGAGCAGGGTGCGAACCGGACCCTCCCGTGATCACCCCGTGGTGATTGACCTCAACCCCGCTAGATGAGTCGAGTGAGGGGAGCGGCCGAGTGATGGATGCGTCGCGACTCGCCTGAGGCCCAGAAGCCGATGATGACATGGAGCCGGAAGACAAAGAAGAGGCCTTGGTGAAGGTCCCGGGGAGGGTTGCGGTAGCCCAGCACAATGTAGCCCTGCTGACTGCATCCGAAGCAGGTTGTGGGCGCGGAGCCTTGCGAGCGAGGAGGCCTCACTCGCCACTGCTGCTCCGGCCGGTGACCTCCGGTGGCACCCTCGCGACGATCGGCCACCACCAGGGCCGCGAGGGCGTCTTCCTCCCGAGGTGTGGCAACACCCGCAGGCCCTGGGACCCCGCGCACACCGCCACCCCGGGCGGCCGTCGTAACAAATCAACAGCTTTATCATCGGTATCCAGTGTGTCACTTTCAGGAACAGCAGTACCATCATTATCAGTTTGATGGGTAAACTTTCCGGTTCAAACCACACTCACTGTGTGACCCATACCCGACCGTGTTTGTCATTTGTTGCTATGCCTCGGACATGGTTGTGCTGCAGATCTGGTCAGTTCTTCTCCAGCCTTACATCCATAGGATAACGGAAAAGCACTGTGGGGGCTGACGCCTGCCTCCCCGCTCCCTGTGAGCGGTCTGGGTGCGACGTCCACCCCCTCCAATCCCCCCTCCTCATCGGTCGCCCCTCACCGGGCACCCACCGATCAGGTGATCGGCCCCCTGCGCCAGTGCCCTCTCTGAGGGACATCGCTAATTGGTTGGCTCACCACCGCCCGGGATTATTCTGCACACACCCACGTACACCACCACAAAAACAAACGCGGTGGAGTGCACGCATGCCCTTGCAGGCACGTATTTCCCAACACATACGCGCCCTTACTCGCACCTCCTTCAACCAAAGGCCAGCGCTAATACAATGGGCACGGCGGCGGTATCAACATGCACGTGTCCCACCCGGGTGGTTAAGCTCTAATCCGCATGCACACAAAGGCTAATGCTAAACGGCTGTATGAATATGCACGCGCCCCTCTCCGTGGCTAAGCCCTAATCTGCTTGCATACAAATGCTAGCGGAAAAGGAACGGCGGTGGTAGGACTATGTGTGCACACCTTTCCGCATGCGTGCACCCCTGCGGTGATCAATTTAACCCAACTGCGTGTGTAAACACGCGCGAGTGTCAGCGGCTGTTGATGCTTTAATACATGCGCACGCCTCACCGTTAATTCTATTTTTACATTGTAAACAGGCTGTGTTAACGCGAGCGCAAGCACGAGCGAACGCGTGTATCACACCCCGCCCCCGCTGCAATCACTCATGCGGCGCAGCAAGTGTGAGTTTTCCACACACACACATGCACGCGTAAACACGCGCAAACGAAGGCGGCCATATAAGTTGCAATACACGAGCGCCTCACACGCACGCTCAAATGACCATGGTGTCAAACAAATGGGGGCAAGATGGTAGCATTAACTATATAGGAGGCAGGTCAAATGCAGCATTTGTTTTTGAATAATAATCCAAACCTGATTTTCATATTTCTGGCTATATTATGAATGTGGATCTTGGAGAAACTGTTGAGTCCAGAATAACGCCTAGATATTTAAAAGTTTACCTGCTAAAAAAAAACCGATCCCCAATATGCATAGATGGCTAGACAGGTTTGAGGTAGCCAGATAAATTACATATCGTTGGTATGTTAGACCAGTTTTAAAAGACACCAAGTTGCCGTTGCATGTTATCAGTCTGGTTGGAGATGCAGTTTGAACTCCATGGAATAGCAGGAGGCCAGAGTGGTGTTATCAGCAAAAAAGGTTGTCAGTGCGGATGAGATGCCGATGGTTGCGGACGTAGAAAAAACACAGGATTCAGCCAAGCAAAGGAACCATTAAGAACTCCATCAGTAAATGGGGGTCTAGTCAGATGGACAATCTAAAAAAAGGTTATAGAGCGTTGTAAATTTCAGTCGATTGTACAAAAAAAATCATTTAAGCCTTTGCAAAATTAGCATTAGATTATGTGGCTGCTATACATAATTTTTGCCAGGCTGGTCCTGGAGAAAATCTAAGAGCTCAGTGGGTTTAACCTTGTAAAACCATGTTTTGTTTCCGTTTATTTATTTTAGGCGATTTGCTTTTCCTCTCCTATTACTTTGCACTCCAATTATTTTTAATTTGTTTGTGGTTGTTTGCCACTATAAAAGTGCGTACTGGTGGTGTGAGAGTACAAGCACACTTGAAGATTACTAGCCCACACGAGTTCAGGGTTTGGAGATCACTTTTACTTGAACGCAATTCAAATGGTTTTACTCACATTTAGGCAGAGTGCTGGCACGACCCGTCACACCCTGTGTGACTTAGCACGCAGACCTCTCCTCTCGCGCCCTGCACAATGAGTGTGCTTTTAAGTCCACGCCTTGGATGTACACCCGATGGAGCCCTTCCAACTCCAGGACTCCACCTTGTAGTAGCAACCCAAAACGGCACATGCAGTATATCCCGGAGCGATGATTCACCGACGTGAAGAGTCGAACCCCTTCAATAGTCGTTAGGTCCTTAGACCCGACGCGATGCGCCCTCAGTAATCTTCCTGCACGAACCAACTCCACCACCCAGTGTGGCATACCAGGTGGTAGCACTCCGCATGTTTACATCACCACACCGTGACTGGCTGATGAACGCAACTGGGCTCATCCGTGCTTCCAGTCCAGTTCCACCAGCTCACACATACAGTATCGGCAGACTCGTTCGGGCAGCACAAACTGGACCCGCAAACTAGCTTCCGGTTCCACCTGGCTGCAGCCCCACTGGACTGTGGTGGACACCAATGCTTGGCTGCCATCACGTCACCCAGTACATCGCAGCAATGGTGTTCACCGGCCTGAAGCCTCGCCCTGGTCTCTGCACGGTCACGTCCACCAAAGACGATCACCTTCACTTTCCCCCTAATGATCACCACATTGCACTTCTCAGGGAACCTGGACCCCGGCTGTTGCTGCTGCATTCTTGCGAGCTTCTTTACTCCAAAACACCACAAGTTTGCCACGAATAGGCGGGGGGAGGCCGAGACGCCCCTCGCCTATGGCATCGCACTTCTGGTGCTGGCAAAGTCGGCGTTCCCTGGGATGGACCAGGTGGGGCGGGATTCTTTTATACTGGATAAAATGCTGCTGCTGGCCCAGGAGCTCCAAGTTGTCTTGCCAGCCACGGAGGACGATGACCTGACATCCTTCAAGGTCGCGCGTTGCCTCGAGGCCCATTTTAACATTCGTCGGCATGCCGGCATGGTGGCGAGCACTGGACCATCCATGGAGGAGGGAGCACCCGTGGGCGAACATGACCTGCAAGCCGGTGTTGCCCGTCCCGCTGCAAAGTGGAGGAGGGCCGAGGAAGACCACCAGGGTGGGCGAGAATGGCCGAGGGGGGCTTTCCCTCACCAGTGGGACAGCCTGATCGTGTGTTTCAAGTGCGGGCTGCCAAGACACGTATCCATGGGGTGCCGCGCTCATCGGAGAGGACCCTTCACGTCGACGCCATCTGCGGATCGTCGCTCCTTCACTCCGCTGGGTCCTCAGGCGAGTCGCGGCGCACCTCACACATAGCTCTTTGTTGCACCTCACGCATCGGATTTTTGTCGGGGTCTGTCGTGTGCCGATAGGGTCCTGCGGGACGGTTGGCCGCGGCGTCCCATGAAATTTACGGCCCTGGCATGCCACATTTTCGCTGCGGCCGCGAAATCGTTGGCAATTATTGGGACCATCAAGGGGGTGGAGGTGCGCATTCTTGTTGATACGGGTGCGTCGGCTACAATCATTTCGGAAAGGATTTTTGATTGCTTGCCACCAAAATCGCGCGCAATTTCACCCGTTTTCATCCCGTGCTTTGTCACTAATGGGCAGTCCTTTGTAATTATTGGCCAGTTAGCGGCTACAATATGTATTGGCGATTGACGGGCCCAATTCTTGTTTCCAAATCCATAGTCGTACCCTGCCTGCTAGGGACAGATTTTCTGGGAAAGATACCGCTCAATATCCTTGTGCTGATTCTAGATTTGAAGCTTTCGTGACTGCAAGGATTCATATTATTAGGTTTTGTCGGTAAAGTCACGTAGGTAAAAATTAAAATTAATAAAAGTAAAATAAATAAAATAAAAATAAAAATCACGACGTTTCGGAGGCAACACAAGCTTCTGTCTTCAGGTGGAACCGTCACAGCACGACAGCTGTATCAAGTAAATGAGAGATTTCAAGAGATACCACTCCGTATATATAATGGTTGAGGGGGGGGGGCTAGGAACGGTCCACTTTTTTATTATCATGGTAAGGTGCGGCTTGAGACTACGGCTAGATTACATAACAAATGACTGAGCCTTTATTATGGAGAGGTGCGGTTTGTGACTACGTCTAGCCTACGTAACAAAATGCTGCAAATGAGACTGAGCCTCTGCCATGTAGATGGTAAAAGCACAAAAGCAGGTCAGGAAGAAACAGCCTCCTGCTATGTTGTTTGGTGGGTAACACTTATAGCAGGAAACCAGTGAGTGAAAAAAGGAAGCTAAACCTGGTAAAACAAAACTGGTTGTCTATCAGTAACCTGTACAGTAACTCAAGAATAGTTGTCTGTCAAATAAGATGCTCCAAATAAGTGTAGTTAAATCTTTTTTGCATGGTTAATCACATCTTTCCAATGATTACTCAGTTTGTAACCATCATCACGGTTGACATTATGTCTGTGTTTGTATATTTGTATGGCTTCATGTACAAACCTTTGATGGTAGCCAGGAGGTTTGCAGAGCACCTTGGTATCGGAAAAGACAATTTCATGAGAGCCCACAGAGTTGTAGCAATGATCGGCAACGGCCGAAGAATCAATTCTGCCGTGTTTCAGATCTGACTTGTGCTCGCGGACACGATCAGAGACATGACGTTTCGTTTCTCCAATGTAGCAATCACCACAACTGCAACTCAGTTTGTAGACTCCAGGATACTGTAAGTCAGGAACGACATTCTTCACAGATGGAATCAGATCACGGATTTTATGCACTGTACTGAATCGGACTTGGATCTTTAGCTACAGAAAGTCAACATACGAGAATACCCCTAGAGTCTGCGAGAGCGGGGGCGGAAGATGACTCATCGACTGACAACATGGTAACGACTGGACCGGAAACGACTACGAGTAATGAGAGCATAGCACAAGAGAACACCACAGCAACTGTCACAAGTTCCGCTGCAACAGCAGGCCACAAACAGATGCAGGTATGTGTCTGTGGTTGGAGGAAAGTTACATCACACCATGGGTTGAGGATCCACCAGGGGAAGAAGGGGTGTTTGGGTAAAGAGAGACAGAGGCCTCGCATTGATTACTTTTCTGCGAAAGCGATCAAATCAGTCGAATGAAGCACAACAACTGGACGCAAACCATAGTTTGCAGTGCATCAGTACCACTGTCATGGAGGACGTAAACTCAAGCACCGGAGTAACAACTGAGGTGGAAGCAACAACAGGAGTGGAACTCACCCAGCCTTCCAAACCTGCAGTCGAGAGGAGACTACCAGGGCACAGACCTATGTGAAGTGGCCTGGCGCCAGTGACAAGAAGTTGTGGGAAACAGTGAATACTGACCTTACCTTGACCCTCGAGAAACTTCGAGGCACAGTGGAGAAGAAGTTGGAGAGGATGGGGGACATCATCTATGAGTACGGGGCAGAAAGCTTTGGAGTGCAAGAGGCAAAAGGCGGGAGAAAGGTTCCAACCCCACCAGTTTCCATGAGGCAACAAGAAATCAAGCGCCTCGTTCAAGAAAGGAGACAGCTTAAGAAACAGTGGAAGAAAGCCTCGGAAGTGGAAAAAGAGGGCATAGAGGCACTTCAGGCTGACATCAAAACCCGGTTGGCATCCCTCCGTAGAGCAGAGAACCTACGGAAGTGCAGAAGGAAGAAAGAACAAACTAGAACTCGATTCTATAAAGATCCCTTCAAGTTCCTTAAAAGTCTCTTCACGAAGGAAAAAAGTGGAGTTCTAAAAACAACAAAGAAAGACCTAGAAGAGCACCTGAGAACAACAAACTTTGACTCAAAGCGACATGAACATCTGGCCATCCCATCAGATATCCCACCCATTGAACCCCCGGAACATCATATTGAGACCAGCCCTCCGACATGGAAAGAGGTGGAAAACACAGTTCGAAGGGCAAAAACAGCATCAGCCCCGGGGCCAAATGGAGTCCCGTACAAAGTGTATAAGAACGCACCAGACGTCCTGAGGTTCCTCTGGAGGCTCATGAGAACAGCTTGGCAAAAGAAGATAATACCCAAAGTGTGGCGTAGGGCAGGCGGGGTCCTGATCCCTAAGGAGAAGGATGCAGTGAACATCAGCCAATTCCGCCCAATCTCCTTACTGAATGTCGAGGGTAAAATATTATTTAGGGTCATTGCCCAGAGGATGGCCGAGTACCTGCAAAGGAATGCGTACGTCGATACATCTGTACAGAAGGCAGGGATATCAGGGTTCTCTGGCTGCTTGGAACATTCCAGCATGATCTGGCACCAGATCCAAATGGCCAAGGTGGAGAAAAGGGACCTCCATGTAGTCTTCCTCAACCTCGCCAATGCATTTGGCTCTGTGCCCCATGAACTCCTGTGGTCTGCCTTCAGATTTTTCCACATACCGGACACCATCACAACCCTGGTGAAGTCGTACTTTCAGGATCTGCAGTTCTGCTTCACCACCTCAGAGTTCACCACCTCATGGCAATGCCTGAATGTAGGTATAATGGCGGGATGTACCATTTCTCCATTGGCATTCATAATGGCAATGGAGGTTATCATCAGATCCTCAAAATGGGTTGCTGGTGGACAGCGAGTCGACTCTGGTTTTTGCCTCCCTCCTCTCAGAGCCTACATGGACGACATTACAACATTGACCACCACTGTCCCATGCACCAGGAGACTGCTCAGAAAACTCGAAGAGAACATCAGCTGGGCCCGTATGAAGATTAAACCATCCAAGTCACGCAGCATCTCGATTGTGAAGGGAGTACTCTGTGACCTGAAATTCTTCATCGGAGATGACCAAATCCCAACAGTGTCTGAGCAGCCGGTAAAAAGCCTTGGAAGGTGGTATGATGCAAGCCTGAAGGACAAAGACCAGGTGCAACAGCTGCGCAAAGACATCAGTAGTAGCCTACAGTCCATCGACAACACCCAGCTACCTGGAAAGTTAAAGGCCTGGTGTCTGCAGTTTGGTCTCCTACCCCGGGTGTTGTGGCCCCTAGCAGTGTATGAGGTTCCAATCTCAACAGTGGAGAAGATGGAAAGAGGAGTCACGAGCTACTTAAAGAAGTGGCTCGGAGTTCCACGATGCCTTACCACCATAGGCCTCTATGGAGATGGTGTCCTCAAGCTGCCCCTCACCAGTCTAACCGAGGAATTCAAGTGTGCAAAAACCAGGCTCCAGATGACACTGAATGAATCTCGAGAACCAGTGGTGAGCAACAACGCGCCGACCTTGGCAACTGGGCGCAAATGGAGGCCAGAAAAAGCAGTCCAGGAGGCAACAGCAGCCCTCAGACATGCTGACATTGTGGGTCATGTTCAGCAAGGGAGAGGAGGCCTTGGGCTAACTAGCCGTGCTGCTTGGAGTAAGGCCACTGCACCAGAGCGGCAGAAGATGGTAGTGCAGGAAGTACGCCATCAGGAGGAGGTTGCAAGGTGGGCCAAGGCAGTCTCTCTTGCCAAACAGGGACAGTGGACTCGATGGGACAGTGTGGAGAAGAGGAAGATCAGCTGGAAGGATCTGTGGGCCATGGAAGCGAGGCGGTTGAGCTTTTCCATCAGAGCAACATATGACGTCCTTCCAAAACAAGTTAATCTTCACCAATGGTATGGTGAAGATCCGGACTGTGCCCTCTGTTCCATGCCAGCCAACCACAGGCACATTCTCACAGGGTGTAAAACAAGCCTCACCCAAGGACGCTACACTTGGCGTCACAACCAAGTCCTTAAAAACCTTGCGTCTGCCCTGGAGGACAAGCGAGCTGCCACCAACTCCCCACCACCCCCAGCAGCATCACACCCCTTACGGACGACCTTTGTCCGCGAAGGGGCTAAACCACCGAAGAGCGGCTCTACACCAATAGAGCGAGACCAGCTGCGCTTGGCCCGCGACTGGAAAATGCTAGTTGACATTGGCCGGCAACTTGTGTTTCCTCCGGAGATCGCAACCACCACCCTAAGACCTGACATGGTGTTCTGGTCCCGTTCGCTCAAGAAGGTCTTCATCATTGAGCTCACAGTACCCTGGGAGGACTCAGTAGATGAGGCTTATGAGCGAAAACATCTGCGCTATGCCGATCTAGCTGCGGAAGCACGGCATCATGGCTGGAACACAGAAGTCCGACCAGTGGAGGTGGGCTGCAGAGGTTTTGTGGCAACATCTACAACCAGACTGCTTAGAGACCTGGGAATTAAGGGCCAGAACCAGCGTTCGGCAATCAGAGCTGTATCAGAGGCGGTAGAAGGCAGCAGTCAGTGGCTCTGGATGAAGAGGAAAGACCCCAGCTGGGCTCCAAAGTGAGAGGGCCAGGAGGTATGCAGTCAACAATGCTTGACTCAGGGAGGAGGACACCCCTGCCATGCATAGTCCCATGGGATGTTGGCTATCAACAACAAGGCAACTTCTATGACTAATTGGGAATGGGACGCAAGCGTAGGATTGATCACCCTGTCGCTGGCCGCCTTTGGGGAGGGTGTATAGTATGAAAGGCCGAAACACGCTAGGAACCAAAGGTTCACTACTGACGATGTGCTCCCCAAATTTCACCAGGCTCACTGTTCATGAACTCTTGGAAATGCTTGCACAAAGGATAGTAACATCTCATCCTGTGTTCTTTGGAATCAGAATTTTGGAGATCTTTTTGGTCACGCCTGCTATGTATGGTAACGTGATAGTTTTGGTCAGAGTTTCATGTGGCTGTTTCTGTATGGTGGGAGAAACAGCTTGGCAAATGGTGCGGTCAGAGTATCCGTTCATCCTGAGGGCCCGATGTACGTGTCTTAATTCACCGGCCAGGTGGTGTTGATCAGAAATGCCATGAGCTCTGTGGTATAGCGTTTTGATGAGATAATTATTTTGAGATGGGTGGTGGTGGGAATCCGGTTTCAAGTAGGAATCTGTGTGGGTGGCTTTCCTGTAGACCGAATGTCCCAAGGATCTGTCAGGTCTCCTCTCAAACAGAATATCTAAGAATGGTAGTTTACCATCTTTCTCCACTTCCATGGTGAATCTGATGGATGGGTGTCTGGAATTGATGTGGTCCAAGAAGTGGTTCAATGCTGGGAGGCCATGTGGCCAAATGACGAAAGTGTCATCCACATACCTCTTCCACAGGGAAGGACGCAGGGTGGATGTCTGGATGGCGTCTGATTCAAACTTTTCCATGAACATGTTGGCTATCACTGGTGACAAGGGGGAGCCCATAGGGGTACCCTCATTCTGTTTGTAGAAGGTGCCATTCCAGGTAAAATAGGTGTTGTGGAGGCAATGCCTAACCAGCGCAGGTACATCAAAATTCAATCCATGTTGGACCAAGTCCTCAATTATTTTTGGTGCATTCTCGGCAGGTTTGCTGTGCCATGACCGACTCATTGTAATTTTTGGACAGGTTCTGGTCAAACCCTTAATCTTGCTTCTAACGTTTCCAGCTTGTAGAGTGCCAGGTTTTACAGCCCCCACCACCCCCTTCACAGCTTGGCATGTTTTAGCCGGGATGGCTGTGCGAAATGTTGAGTTTTTAAAACGTTCTCCTCTCTCTCGGGGGTTTAGCAGCCGGGTCGGCTGGATTTTATGAAGGGGGGGGGGATAGTGTAGTAACATGAAATACTGTCACTGTATTGTTAGCATCAGCCACAATTTCAGAAGTGCTGGTGCGCGCTGGGAACTGGAGGGACACGTGACAGGGAGCCGGGAGCTCCTGATTTGATACAGCAAGGGGCGTAGCAGAGGGCGTAGCAAGGCTGTGGCCAGGGAAATAAAGGGGGAGCCCCGAAAGGGATCGGGGTTCGTTGTGGGGATCAGCCTGGGGTTCCCCATCTCTTAGTCTCTTCGCTCTTGGCTCCTCGGTCGTCGGTTAAGTTGTAGCTCGATTTCGTGGGTCAGACAGCGTGTGTGCTGACTGGCCCATTCGCTACAGTAGCTAGCAAGCACATAGTGAACAGTATAGCCACACCTAGCTATAGAACCCGAAATGGTTAGAGTTGTGTTAAGTTTGATAAACCCGGCTGTCGGACAGTGTTCATTCACCCCGTGACATTGTAACTTTATGACCCGCCCCTACTGGACATCTGTAAAAAATAGCTTAATTGGATTTATTGAGGATGAACAATGACGGATTGTATTGAAAAGACAAGTTTAGGAATAGGATGGCACAGTGACCATGAGATTCTCAATTGTTAAAGATGAAGTCGAGAGTATTGAGAACCACAAAGACTGCACTATGTTTTTTTCCTTTAAAGTCATATTGCTTTGGATGGAATAGGGTGTATTCAAAGATGAAATGTGTGATTTGTGATTCTAGGATCTTATCAAAGATAAGAGGAATGAAAAGGTTGAATATGTGAGCTATCGGGTTTGCAATTAAGTTTGTCGCAGGTTGAAAGGCAAATGCATGCAGGCTGTCTGCACCATCGACATAATACGTTTGTGGCATGGAGAGCAAAGTTAAGACTTAAAATTCAAAGATTTGTATGAAATAAAATTGCTGATTAGGAGGGATTAAGGAGGGCAGGTCAAGAGATGGGTGAATAGTCGTGTTACATGGTGCAAAGAGTGAGTTAATCCCGTGTATAATTGCAGTTTGATCAGAAAGACAACTTTTCATTGAGCAAAAGCCTTGGTAGGATTGCATATTCAAAAATGTTACCTTCAATGGTATTTATGGCTTTCCAGAAAAGTCTGGGGTCATCTTTTGAAACCAAGAGGGTATCCTGAAAGTGACAATATTTAGTCTGTTGGACTAATTTGTTGTTGTAACGTTCTATCCTGTCCCGACTGGAAATGTGTGAAAAATAGCTTTATAGCTCATCGGATTCCTCAAGTATAAATATTCTGATTATGAATTTAGTGTAGCAATTCCTTAACACTCTGCAGTTAGACCAGTTTAAGTCCAAACCAATTTGAGTTTCTGCAGTGGATGAACTCGACAATTTTTGGGTTGAAACAGGGGGCTTTATTTACCCTGACTCAACTTTTATAAATGGGGATCATTTTTGGCAAATAGAGAAAGGGCCTTTCGGAAGAAAGGCCAAGTGATGTCCATATTGGAATCTTGCAGAAAAAAGGTAGGTTCAAATGACTGATTTCAAGGATGAGGGCCTGATTGCCAAGAAGTTTTAAAGAGCATTTAAATGTTACTTGGAAATTAAGCAGTTCCGTATATCTAGTGCCAAATATCATTGAGTGTCCACCAAGTTGATTTCCCATGACACCCCATTTTACAAACCTTTTTAGAGAATTTGACATGAAGACATCAAGGAATGATGAATGATCAGGATTTATATATAACTAGCGGGAAGTACCCGGCATTGCCTGGGTCTTAAAAATATTTCAAACTACTCTTAAAAATCTAACAGCAGTGCGTACTGACTGTGGAAGTACCTGATATGATTAAATCAGTGCATACTGTGGTGGTACCTGCTATGATTACAGCAGTGCATACTGTGGTGGTACCTGCTTTCACTGCAGCAGTGCATACTGTAGTGGTACCTGCTATGAATACAGCAGTGCATACTGTGGTGTAACCTGCTATGATTACATCAGTGCATACCGACTGTGGTGGTACCTGCTATGATTACAGCAGTGCGTACCGACTGTGGTGGTACCTGCTATTACTACACTAGTACATGCTGACTCTATAGCAGTATTTATAGACTGTATAGCACAAAGTACTCACCTGACAGAGTGGCGTGGTGAGGCCTAGTCCCATGCAGAGCCTCCGGCCTCGCCTAGATTGTCCAGCCGGCTGAGGTGGCACCTTGGCAGGCTGGGGCTAGGCTGCTACCCCCCTCCCCCCGCAGCCACGATTTCCCCGGCTGCTCTGCAGTAATATCTACGGCCTATAGTGGTAGCATCTAGCGACTGTATAGTAGTAATAACTGCACGCATTGGGGTGGGTGGGGGGGCATCACACAGTGAAGAATTTACCTGAGCGTTCAGTGTATGTTTATAGCATTTTCAACGCGAAAAAAAATGTCCCCCTCACTCTCACCGAAGGCGTGCGACTTGGAATGGGCCGCCCTCCCCACCAAAGGCGCGTGAGTTGGTATGGTTGTGTGAGCGTGATAAATAAATAAAATGTATACTGCCTATAGTGCTAGCATCTAGTGACTGTATATATGAGTAACTGCACACATCGGGGTGGGGGGGACATCACACAGTGAATAATTTACGTCAGCGTTTAGTGCATTTTCATAGCATTTTTTACGCGAAAGAAAATAACCCCCTCACTCCCAAAAGGTGCGTGAGTTAGTATGGTCGTGCAGGCGTCATAAATAAATAAATCAAATGGAAGCGCACAAAATCGCTAATTAAACTAATTAATAGTTGATGAATGTGAAAAAGAAATAGCGCTTGCTCACCGCGGGGCTTTTTTTTTTTGCAGAAAACCCCACCGTTGGAGAGCCAAGCGCGTGACCACACACAAACCCCGCCACAAATGTTTTTTTTGATATGTAATACGAGAGTTCACCGACGAGCGCCGATCAGTGGATAGGCTCCGCCGCTTGGGCCATCACCCAATCAGAGGGATGGGCCGAGGTTAGGGGCAAAGCTCAAAAGGCTCGGGGGAAGTAACCATCTCGAAGGTTCGTGAGGGGGCATGGCTCTAGGCGGGGATTGGTGACGTAGGCCAGGGGATATAAGGGGAAGCGGAAGAGAGCTTGGGGTCAGTGTGTGGAGTCAGAGAGCGGGACCACGTCGCTCGCCTCCGGGACTCCAGCGGCCACGTGGCGGGCGAGAGGCTTCCTCCCAGCGCACCGCCTGTCAGCGGCGCGCGAGAGCGGGAGAGGTTGAGAGGGAGCAGGCGCGAGTAACCACCCAGCCGTGCGGAACGGAGTGCAGCCGTGTCAGAGAGAGGGAGAGCGGCGCTGTCCAGCTGTGGAAAGAAATAATAAAGACGAAGACACAAGCCCAGATCGTCGTCATAGTGGTTTATTTCAGATATATATTGATCTGAGATACGGAGAATTGCTCTGTGAAGGCAAGAGCTTTATTTAGAGAATTTACCCATTTCCAGTTCAAGTCACCATTGATAATAATCATAATAATCTATAATCATCTCTCCTTCAGGTAAAGCATTAATGGAATTCTGCAGGAATAGCTTCGACTCTGAACAATGGCTTTTTGGTGGCTGGAAGCAGCACAAAACGATGTTGGTTGCTGAGGATAGTTATCTTCAATGCAATTACTTCAGAATGATTTTATCTTCTTGGTTCTTTCGGTAAAGCCACCTAGAAGGGAAATAATGAAATAATAAAAATAAAACATATAAAATAAAAATTCTCACGACGTTTCGGCCACAACACAAGCAGCCGTCCTCAGGTGAAGAAACCGAGCTGTCAGAAAGACAGCGTCCCAATGAACACTGCCAAGCTTGGCAGCGTATATTTAAGCTGGGTTGGGGGAGGAGAGCGCCTTGACAAAGGAGTTTACATATCAACAGCGGAATTAAGCTTATTGATGGAAAATGCAGATATGGGATTAGTCACTGCTTGTGGAATGTGGAGGTGGTGGGGGGGTCTCAAAGTCATATTATGCTAGTGTATTATGTAGGATTAGCAGTGATAAAGGGAGGAAGTAGGATTAGCAGTAATAAAGGGAGGGAAATTTTAATCGTAAGGAGCTGCAGCAGACAAACCACCGCGTATCAAGCTCGTGCATTATGTGAGCAACAAAAAAGGAGGAGTTTCTAAAGAACTGCAAATACCCTACTACCATATAATACACCTATGTGAAAAAACTAAATATAAACTACATTAATATAATCAATGTGCTCAATATACTCTCCAATAAGCTGAGCTATTAACATTAAGTAACTGGGTATAAGCTAGACTATATAATGACTACCATATAGTGAACCGATATAAAACTAAAATATAAACTACATCAATATCATGAATATACTCAATATATTATCCAATAAGCTGAGTTTAAATATTAACAGAGGAATTTAGCATATTGACGCTAAAGAACTGCAACAACCCAACTACCATATAATAAACCGATGTGAAAAACTAAATATAAACTACATCAACATAATCAATGTGCATAATATACTCTCCAATAAGCTGAGCTATTAACATTAATTTTATAATGACTACCATATAGTGAACCGATAAAAAACTAAAATATAAAATACATCAATGTAATCAATATACTCAATATACTCAATATACTCTCTAATAAGCTGAGCTACTAACAGTAAGTCATACATTACACTTCTATGTCGCAAAAAAATTATAATATGCCTCCAGCTAAACTTTTTTTTCTTACATCACACGGATATACCCCGTACTATACACTGCCATAGACAAACCCACCATTGAATTATACACTGCGGTACTATACACTACCCTATACCTTAGACTAATATCATTTAGTTAGATCGCAGTAAATATGTAAATGTGTCATTAAACCCGCCACCACCCGACACAACCAACTAGTAAGGGTTGTCACGTAATCACTAGTACAGCACACCGGTGTGTCGGAGAGCCAAGCCACAACATTTACAATGAGTACGACGTTTCGCCAGTAATTACAATTAGCTTCATCAGGCGACAGCCAGATGTGTGAAGTCCACCTGTATTGTTCTTTATATAGAGGCGTAGATGTGGTGACCACACTTGTGTGCTCTTCTTGCGCAAAGTGGGGGGGGGGGAATAATGTGTCAACGTACACTATACAGGCCACCATACTTTAATTGGGATTACCATTGGTACGGCTATTTTAGTACACACAATAGACAGGAAGGATAAAATCAATGGGCTCACATAATGCGCGTGCACAATGTACATTGACTCATGAATTAAAAACTTTCGCGCCTGACACTGGAGAGAACGCAAAGGGCTTTGCCGGCCGGAGTGACAGGCAACTGCCCTCCGCCAGCGCGGGCACGACCAGTGGTCGACTGCGAGCCTCATCAGCGATTGGTGCTCTAATTCAGCATACACTGAGGAGCGAACAGCATCTTCGCTGGCAGCCTTGGGACAGTGCATGCAGAGGCGTGGCCAGCTGCAGATTGTCTGCTGCCTTAACCTCACCTGTGAGAATGAGGTATTGGTGCTCGCTCATGGAGTGAGCATCTGACGGTTTTCTTGTAATAGATCTCTAGCAATTATAACAATTAATCACATCACTAAAAAGTAGGAGTACACTTTAGCGGGCTCATACATAAGTTGATTATACACCAAGACATTCATATTTTTCTTTATCATATATTGGTTCGTACTGTTGCGTTGGTCGGTCACGTGTTTTCATGTATACTGTAGAAGAATAACGATGCAGAATTGACGTGATTATGACAACAGTTGATGCTTTGATCTATTACATACTAAGTTTTGTAGTGTACTGAGTGGTTTCTTTTTGTTTCATGCGTCGTATTGCTTGACAAAGGGCTGTACTGTTGGACGGATCTATGAAACTGGTGACCCTTTTAAAGAAGATCTTATAATTGATGTAATAAAACCCTTCGACACGATCTTGCGAGAATCAATTAAATTATGAAAATTTTAAGACCATCTACATGCAACATTTCCCTGACAATGTCGCGTGACGCCACATGCCTAAAGCTAAGTATAATGGCAGTCTGTCTTCATGCTCACACTTTCCACATGGGGATATCCCTAGAGAATAGTTGGTTCTCAATTCGTGCCTCTCTATACCTTTTTTTTTTATCTAAGGGCTGTAGCACATTACTTGGCCATTGTTTTAGTTTGGGAAACGGCTGCTAACTGATGCATGTGTAATGTAGTAACTCGGCGGGAGACGACTTCACGGGTAGCACACTCTTTATTTTACCAAACTCGTTCACAGGTGACTAACACCCACTTAGTATCTCGGGTGACAAACACCCACTTAGTATCTCGGGTGACAAACACCCACTTAGTATCTCGGGTGACAAACACCCACTTAGTATCTCGGGTGACAAACACCCACTTAGTATCTCGGGTGACAAACACCCACTTAGTATCTCGGGTGACAAACACCCACTTAGCTACCCTGGCGACTAACGCCCACTGAGCTACTCGGGTTACCAACACCCACTTAGCTACCCTGGCGACTAACGCCCACTGAGCTACTCGGGTGACCAACACCCACTTAGCTACTCGGCGACTAACGCCCACTGAGCTACTCGGGTGACCAACACCCACTTAGCTACTCGGCGACTAACGCCCACTGAGCTACTCGGGACACTCCCTGCCCGGGGTGTCCGTCTTGACTGTGGGTCCCCAGCCCGACCCACGTGGGCGTCGGACCCCGGGTCCCACAGTCTCGCCTCCGAGCCACACAGGGCCCCGGTCCCTACAAGGACGGCGGGACTAGGGGTCTCGGGGCACTAGGTCTTCAACTCCGTCTTCTGGTCTTCAACTGGGTAACTCTCCCCGAGTGCTCTCGCGCGTCCCCCTTTATACCCCACCTGCGGACGTCGCTGCGAGCACCCACCTATTCGACCAATCACTGGGCGCTGGCTACGATCCTGTTTTCCCACATCTCAGCGTGCCTCACCACCCACGCCGCGCCGCCCCGTCATCCGTCACTCCCGGCGCGCGCGTCCACACCACGCCCACAACGCGTGCCCAACCCCGCACCCCGCGCCGCCCCGTGATCCATCACTGTCACAGTCGGCGCACGTCAACAACACCACTACATCACCCCCTACCACATAGCTCGCAGCCGACCCGGCTGCTATAAAAATATACAAACCCCCCTGTGTACCCCGTAACACAACACAACAACAAGAACAACAACTAACGTAACAACACAACACAACGCGAACACTACCATCCGCAACCATCAACCAATGCCACCGCGACAATAGAACAATATATACAATCCGGCGAGTGACAATAGCAATGTGTATGCAGAAAGAAAAATAAATGGAATTTTTTTTTTTTTTTTCGACTCGTGCAGCGTCCCATTCTTTCCGAGCGTTCATACAACGGGACATTACCCCGGCAGAGGGGAACACCGGGCGAGCTCGGTGTCGAAAAAAAATGTCTTCATGAAAATTGTTGTGCCCTAGCCCGAGTCCGCCTTGCCGGTCCGTCGTACGGCACCAGACGCGGTTGAACGTCCGGTGGTGCCGGCAGTTCAGGAAGACATTGGCCAGGCATCGAGGACCCGTGCGTGCCGCGGGGTTCAGGTTCCCGACGGTCAGCAGCCGTCAAGCCCGAGGCACCTGGGGGTGGGTCAGGTGGAGACACGTGAGAATCAGCCTGCGACACCTCCCTCCCCGAGTCGACGGTCACATCACACGCCCGGTCGTTACGGCACAGAACGGGGTCACACGGTGCCGCATAGGGCTTCAGTCGGGAGGGGTGCACGTACCAACGGCGTTTTTCCCATTTAATCTGTATACTCTGGGGTCGTGCAACCCGCACAATTTCCACCGGTCCCCTCCAAGGTCTCAACAACTTGGGGGACGTAGCCAACGGTGCATGTGGACAATGCAGCCAGGCCTTATCGCCTGGTTTCCAATCATGCGTATGCACCCTCCGCCCATGCAATCTCTCGTTCGCGATTTGCCGAGACCGCGAATTCAACCTCGCCGCCTCCCGCGCTTCAGTCAATTTGGCGATATTAAATTTGATGTGGTCTGCCAATTTTGATTTTGCACGTGGCTGGGAAATCCCCAGTTGGACGTCCATGGCCGGATCGGCCTCCCGCACATACATAAGAAAAAATGGGGAAAACCCCGTCGCCGCATGAGGGGCCATTCGATAGGCCGCGAGTACCCCCGGCACCTGTAAGTCCCAATCAACCTGATTGTCGCAGACCTGTTGGCACAACATAGACGTAATCGTCCTGTTCAGACGCTCAACCATCCCGTCAGTCTGCGGGTGGTAGGGGGAAGTACGCACTTTCTTTGTACCCAACAGGTCGCACACCTCGCGCAACAAAACGCTCGAAAAATTCTTTCCTTGATCCGTCAGCAAGCGTTCGGGGGCGCCCTTGTCCAAAACATAACCCTGGACGAAGGCGTCCGCCACCGCTGCAGCCGACTAGTTGGCGAGTGGCCATGCCATGGGCCATCGGGTGAAGTATTCTACGCCAACCATCAGGAACCTATTTCCCCTTGGTGTAGCAGGAAAGGGCCCCAAGATGTCCAACGCAACCAATTCGTTTATGCGCGAAACTTGAATGGATTGCAGCGGTGGATTAGCTGCCAATGGTGGCGGTTTTCTTTTGGCGCACCCTACGCATCCCTTAAGAATATTCGCCACGTCGTTACCCATCCCCGGCCAATAATAGTCTCGCTGGATTAGGGCGAGCGTTTTGTGAAAACCCAGATGCATGAGCCGTTCATGAGCTGCCAGAACGACCCTACCCCGCATAGCAACAGGCACAACGAGCACGTGACGCCGGGACATGTTGTCCCACTTCATCAAAAGGCCCTGTTTGCACACCCAGGAACCGACCCGCGCATCCCCTACCTCGGGAGCGCCAACTTTTCGACGTAGCGTAAGTAGGGAGCTGTCGGACATTTGGAGACGGCCCCACTCAATGAGGGGCAACGACAACAGCGAATCCCTCCCCGTGGGGGCGTCGACTCCCGGGGTGTCAGTGGCGGCGAGCGCAACTCCCGGGGTGTCGGCGACCGGGGGTTTGCACCGCGCCGATCCCAACAAACATGTGCAGTCCGTGCACGGTGGCAACCGTGACAAGGCGTCCGCATTTGAGTGTCGCAATCCCTTGCGGTAAATCGTCGTGAATTGGTAGTCCTGAAGGACCTCCAACCATCGGGACAATTGGCCCGATGGCTGTGCCACGCGCATAGCGTATTGTAGAGCCGCATGGTCCGTACGGACCGTAAAATGACGGCCGTAAAGATACGGCCTGAATTGCTGTGTAAAAAACACAATCGCTAACAATTCACGACGAGTCACGCAATAGCGTTGTTCGGCGGGGGAAAGAACTCTACTACCGTAGGCGACCACCCGTTCAACCCCCCCGACCACCTGTGAGAGCACCCCCCCGATACCCGTGTTGCTGGCATCTGTGTCAAGCAAAAACGGTTGTGTGAAATCGGGGTAACACAAGGGGGGAGCCTGCACCAAGGCATCACGAAGGGAGCAGAACGCAGCCTCCTCTTCCGCCCCCCAGTGAAACCACACACCCTTAGCCGTCAAAGCGTGCAGGGGCCTGGCTATGGTGGCAAACTGCTTGACAAAACGACGGTAATAGGAGGCGAAACCAATAAAACTGCGAACCTCCGTGACCGAGGTTGGCGTTGGCCATGAGCTGACGCAGTGCGTCTTAGCAGGGTCCGTCGAGATCCCTGAACGACTCACGATATGGCCCAAATACCTGACCGATTCCCGAAGCAGAAAACATTTAGCCGGTTTAAATTTAAGCTTAGCGGAACGCATCCTGAGGAACACCGCTCTCAGTCGCTGGAGGTGCTCCTCAAAAGTCCGACTGAAGACGATGATATCGTCGAGATAAATCAAACAGGTATCCCATTGGAGGCCCGACAAAACCAATTCCATGAGTCTCTGGAACGTGGCGGGAGCGGAATGTAAGCCCATGGGCAAACGGTTGAATTCAAATAGGCCACCAGGTGTCCGGAAAGCGGTTTTAGGTTTAGACTCGTTATCGAGTGGCAATTGCCAAAATCCGGAAAGCAGATCGAGTGTGGAAAAAAACTGTGCTCCCGCCAAGGCATCCAGCGACTCATCCATCCTGGGGAGCGGATACGCATCCGCCATCGAGATTTTGTTTAAGCGGCGGAAATCGACACAAAACCGCAAGGACCCGTCCTGTTTTTTAACTAGGACAATAGGAGCACCCCACGGACTAGAAGAGGGCGAAATGATATCGGCCGCCAACATATCATTAACCGCCGATTGCACATGCTCCTTCTCGGCTGGGCTGAGCCGGAAGGGATTCTGACGAATAGGGGCCGCGTCCCCTGTAGCTATGTGGTGGCGCAACAGGTCCGTGCAGCCGATATCGTACTTATGTTTGCTGAACACGTCAGCAAACTCGAGTAGAAAACCCCTCAATGCTCCCAATTGCACTTTGGACAAGTTAGCAGAACCGGCACACAACGAGTCCAACCACTCTGTCCCCTCATCACTTGGAGGATGCGACTCGACAGTGAAATCTGCTTGAGCCACGAGCCGTTCCTCAACGGGTAGCGGCGCGGCGTGAGCCAGCACCGTTCCCTGCGCAATTACGGCCGGCCGCGACCCCGTATTCAGGACCATTACGAACGGCTCACTGTCCCCTCTCACCATGGTCTGAGCAACCGCTAAGTCGAGGCCCCTTCTGGCCCTGTTAGACGGCCCCAACAGCACCCCCTGTGCCTCCGCACCCACCTCGAGTGGTTTCCTCAACCGAAGGGGTACCAACATTTGCGATCCCGGGGGCACCCGTACAGTCTGAGTTGCCAGCGCCTGCACCGTCGCACAAACCGTGCGTATTTTGGTAGGGCTCGTCAAGAACACAACCCGCCGACCCGACGGAAGCTCAATGCAGGCCTGATCTATGAGAATTTTGATGGGCATTTTGGACAAAAAGTCCGTACCTAGCAAACAGGGAACGGCCAGCGATGATGATACAAAAATAGGGCCCGCCAATTTGATGTCACCAATGCAAATAGTCGCCCGAATCTGGCCGATGATCCCCAGGGATCCCCCATTCGCCGCATAAAATGGCACGTCCACTGGCAGAAGGGGTCTACTTTGGACGGGAAGAATGTTATAAATAAGGTCCGAGATGATAGTGGCCGACGCACCCGTGTCCACAAGCACCCGGACCTCAACCCCGTCAATAAACCCCGTTACCACGGACGACCCGGCCGACGCAGCCACTATCCTGTGGGCCAATTCGGACCACTCGACTGCTTGCAGGCCGTGTGCGGACCCCCCTCGCCGAAGTGAACCCCCGGCACCCAGCCGCGAACCCCCCACCGCCAAGCGGCGACCCGAATGTGCCGTGTTTGTGGACCGAGCGTGTGAGGTGCCGCGACTTGCCGGGTTTTGTTGGGATGACTTGTGGGCCTGGTCGTCGTCCCGACGTGGTCCTGTGGCGCGCTGACGCGGGGCCCGGCACCCGGCTGCGACGTGACCCCGAAGGCCGCAGTTGTAGCAGACGACGAGGGACGTCGTAGGTTTCGGTTGCTCCAGCTTGCGGGATGAACGTGTGGGCGAACGACCTCCCGTTCTCCACTCCCCCGGACGCGATGCAGCGAAGGCCTGCTCCTGATCCGCAGCTGGCTGAGGTTCGGCGATCGTGGCGGCCAGTGCCCCGTTCCCCGCCCATTTGCAGACGACCCCCGGCTTGCGTTTGAGGACCTCGTACGCGTGAATGCTCGTGGCGATCGCCAGGGAGCAGATATCCATTTCGTCCGCCACATTGATGGGGACCCCCAACTTGTGGGCCAACGCCAGCAGCTGCTCCGTCACCATGGCGTCCTTCCCCTCCTTGTCCATGCGGGGAAAAGCTGCGTCCGCCAAGGCGAGCAGTGCCGTGCGATAGGCGAGCGTCGTTTCTCCAGCCACCTTCCGCCGATCGTAGAACTGGTGGCGACAGGTGGAGGGCGGTCCGAACACCTTCGCCATCAGGTGTAGTGCGGCCTGGAGCGTAGAGCGGGACGACCTTGCAGCAGATGTGAAGGCTGCAAGCGCGTCGTCGTCGAGCATCGCTGGCAACGCACGCAGGGCAGTGGTGTCGGACCACCCCGACATATCCTGATGAGCGAGGAACCTTCGTTGGAAGGCTCCCCAGTCGCCCCCATCCGCCTTGAACGCCGACAGCGCGGGCAATCTTTGCTGGAGGACCCGATCGTCGTCGACGTCGGAGAGATTTTCCCGCGCTCCGCTGTAGTTGTGTAAAATGTCGGCTCGGTCGTCAGGCGCAAAATGGAGAGCACCGGCGCGCGCTGATGACGTGGGCTGCGCTGAGCGGAGGTCTCCGGCCACGTGGTGTCCGTGCTTCCCGCCAATCGATGGCGGCCCCTCAAAAACGGCGGCAACTTCCAGACTTTTGGCGCGAAGCGCCTTTTGGCGGGATCCTTCCAACGTCGCTTTCTCCAGCAACCCCACAGCCGTTTTTTCGCTCGCCGGAATGGAGATGTCCGCCAAGACAGCGGCGGCGGCGAGTAGCAACTCCGCCAACCGGGAGTGTGCGTCTTGGAGGCTGGTGTCGGAGGCGAGCGGAGCGTCGGCCATCACCGCGAAGTGCTGCATCGGCGGCAACTCCTCGTCCTCTCCTCCCGAGGTTGGTGTCCCCGGTACGCCGTCATCGTCCCGACCTCGCTCGTGGGTACGGGTAGTCTTCCTCGTGTCCATTCTTCTTGAAGACAGGTTTACTTCTGACGCCAGTTGTAATGTAGTAACTCGGCGGGAGACGACTTCACGGGTAGCACACTCTTTATTTTTCCAAACTCGTTCACAGGTGACTAACACCCACTTAGTATCTCGGGTGACAAACACCCACTTAGTATCTCGGGTGACAAACACCCACTTAGTATCTCGGGTGACAAACACCCACTTAGTATCTCGGGTGACAAACACCCACTTAGTATCTCGGGTGACAAACACCCACTTAGCTACCCTGGCGACTAACGCCCACTGAGCTACTCGGGTTACCAACACCCACTTAGCTACCCTGGCGACTAACGCCCACTGAGCTACTCGGGTGACCAACACCCACTTAGCTACTCGGCGACTAACGCCCACTGAGCTACTCGGGTGACCAACACCCACTTAGCTACTCGGCGACTAACGCCCACTGAGCTACTCGGGACACTCCCTGCCCGGGGTGTCCGTCTTGACTGTGGGTCCCCAGCCCGACCCACGTGGGCGTCGGACCCTGGGTCCCACAGTCTCGCCTCCGAGCCACACAGGGCCCCGGTCCCTACAAGGACGGCGGGACTAGGGGTCTCGGGGCACTAGGTCTTCAACTCCGTCTTCTGGTCTTCAACTGGGTAACTCTCCCCGAGTGCTCTCGCGCGTCCCCCTTTATACCCCACCTGCGGACGTCGCTGCGAGCACCCACCTATTCGACCAATCACTGGGCGCTGGCTACGATCCTGTTTTCCCACATCTCAGCGTGCCTCACCACCCACGCCGCGCCGCCCCGTCATCCGTCACTCCCGGCGCGCGCGTCCACACCACGCCCACAACGCGTGCCCAACCCCGCACCCTGCGCCGCCCCGTGATCCATCACTGTCACAGTCGGCGCACGTCAACAACACCACTACACATGTGTAGTTGGTTCAACTGAGTCGCAGACTCACTTATTGGAGGCAACGCATTTATTAATACCAACACATGGGGTACTACCCCTTAACACATTAACAACCTATGGTAGTGGACCACCAGGCTAACTGCTCTAATTACACTGTAGTTAGGTACGATGGACCGGACCATGGCCTGGGTCCCGGTTCACGTGTTGTTAACTCTAGTAGGACATACAGTAGAACATAGAACGTAGCTTCTTCAGGATGAACAACAGCAAACGGTCCCGCTCGGGGACATGGCTTATATCCTCTGTGGCGGGGCTGGCTCCGCCCTTAGCCACGACCACCTTCTAAAATCCTCTAACCGGTTCTTGACCCTGACACGTGACCACCCCTTGCCCCCACCTCGGGGCCCCTGTGTAGACTTTACTGGTCACGTGTCCTTTGGGGTCAACCAGAGTGCCATGGCCCTTAGTAACCCCATTTCCATGGCCGTCACTCTCACACCCTATCCTGCTAGGGCCGGTACTGCACCCACACGTACGTGGTGCCCGCGATGGCAATACATCGCACGCCGTGCTTCTCTACAGCCGGCATTACACAGTGACATCCGCGATGTCACTATATCACCCCCTCCTTCGTAGCACTCAGCCGTTCCAGCTGTCAACTCCCCCTTAAAAACGAACACAGTAACAAAGCGATAAAGCGAGTAAAAAGTGAGTAAAATAGTGAGTACATATCCTATGTGTGCCTCAACAATAACAATTAACCAATAAATACCCAAGCTCAACTATACAATATATACACTATCTACAAATGTGTAGGGACGTAAATGGCGTCCCTGGGGTGTGACTATTGTGAGGAGACGCGCTCCCTTACCTGCACTTGCCTGCCGATGGGGACTCGAGGGGCGTGTCACGTTGGCTCGGGTGCCATCGGGAGAGTCAGGGGAAGTGACGTGGCAAGAGGCAGGGTGGGGCCACGCTCGGAGAAGGGAAAGGGAAGAGGCGGAGCCTTGGGACAGTGTGGGTCAGTGAGTGTGGGGCTCGGATGGTGCATGGTCACGCCGGTGGAAGCGGGAGCCGAGAGTGTTGAGGCTCCGGGTATGAAGAATCCTCCCTCTCTCTCGTTGGAGTGTAGAATAGCCTTGTTGTAGCTGTTACTGTTAAGTGAATAAAGTGTGGTGTCTCATATCCCAGTGTGTGCCTCGTCAGACACGTATTACATCTGGTGTCAGAAGTAAAACATATTTTGCTAGGTGCTACATAGGCTACGATGTATACACGAAGCAAACAGCCTGCAAAATCGTCTTCAGTTGATGGTGATGAAGAGGCAGGCGCTGCCCTGCCACCTCTGGGAGAGGCGAGCCCAGCGATGGACCGTGAGGGGATGGTCCCTATAGTGCAGGACCTCGCTCGAGACCTCACCACTCTGCCGGCGGCGGGGAGAGATAGACAAGCGCGCGGCCAGCGCTTGGCTGATCTGCTGTCTGCAGTGTTGGTGGCAGAGATGGACCTGGACGAGCTGGCCGACCGGGCTGGAGAGGTCGGGCCACGAGGTGAGGACCCAGTCGTTGCTGCGTCCCAACGGCGGGAGACGCAGCCCGCTCAAGCCATTTCTCGCGTCCCGCAAGAAATTCTCGGGGAGGATCCCGAACCGAAGTGTTGCCTTCCCTTCATTAAGGAATTTGTCTCGAACGGTGGTGATTGGGTTGCCTTTAGTCGCCGCTTCAAGGCTACGTCCGAGCTGGTGGGGTGGACAAAGGCTGAAACGCTATGGGCACTTCCTACAGTGTTGGTTGATACTGCCCTAGGTGCCTTTAAATCCATCCCAGCTGAGGATCGTCGGACGTTAGCTCAAGCTCTTCGGCAGATGGCGGGGGTTTTCGATCCACCATCTAGCATGCGTCACAAGTTTGCGGCCCGGCGACGTGAAGATTCCGAGATGCCTCTTGTTTTCCGCACCGCTCTTATTACGCTTGCGCAGGCAGCTTACCCTAGAATGGACAAGGAGGGGTTGGATGCCTTAGTTTTGGACCGCATGCTAGGGTTGGCCGAGGAGCTCGACGTCGCACTTCCAACCACCGATGATGATGATGACTTGACGTCACTGCGGGTCGCAAGGCCTATTCAGACCCACCTCATTCGTAAGCGCAGGTCGAAGGTAGTGGCGTGTGCAGGTCCGGCTAAGGAGGAATCGGACGATGAGGGGGAGCCTTCTCAGGCCTTCGCGTCGCTCAACGAGGGCGGCTGGAGGAAGACCCCGTCCGGGACGGAGGGACGATCATGATCAACGAACGAGGGTCTCATCCAAGCCTGCATCGTCCCCCATCGTGTGTTTCAAGTGCGGCAATCCGGGCCACATCTCCAAGGGGTGCCGCACAAACCTGTGGCGTACATCCTGGGCGCCGGCGTCTTCGGGGTGTCCCTCCTCCGGGCCGCAGGGCTCACAGGTGAGTCGGGCTGCACCTCACACTCGGCCCTCGCATTCACATCACGCATCTATGACGGACATTGATCGCCACTCGCAGGGGGAAGGGCCGTCGGCTCGCACAGTGGGGCACGTACATTGAGAATCGGCGGTGGACGGGTGGCCATTACGACCTGCTCAGTGGTCGGAGTTGGGCCAATGTATTGTGGCGGCAGCCGCGGCTTCGTCTCATTGCAAGGGATGGAGGTGTGGATGCTGGTTGACACGGGTGCATCCGCTACCATTATATCTGAAACCATTTTTGAATACTTGCCCGCTAAATCGGCTAACCTCCGTCCAGTTGATGTCACGTGTTTTGCGGCAAATGGCGGTTCCTTGGGTATTGTGGGCCAAGTGTTGGCTACCGTGGCCATTGGCAATATTCAATTAACCAGGCCTGTGCTGGTCTCTAAATCATTGGCCGTTCCCTGCTTGCTCGGCACAGATTTCCTGAACAAAATTCCCCTAAAAATCCTCGTCGACCTTTTTACTCTCCCCCACTCGACTGGGAAGAGTAAACGCGGTGGTTCCGGCGCTCGTGCAGGATACGGTTCGGATTCCTCCTGGAGCCCAAATGCTTGTGCCCTTGTGTCTCAAGCGGGACCTCGATAGAGAGGCCACCAAGGGAGGTGTCCTGTTGAGTCCATCCAATAAAGCGTGCTGGGGACTTGCGTTAGTGGGAGCTCAAACCATTTTCAGACATGACCAGCAGCCATTCATTCAGATTCTAAATACTGGTCTGGAGTCCACTGTCATACAGGCGGGCATAGTACTGGCCCATGCATCGCCCGCGGAAACCGATGTCGGGGGGACGGAGCCCCCGCGGGTTATCGCGGCTGCCGAGACAGGGGGTGATAATGACGGGGCATGGCTGGATGCGCTCTGTGAGGAAAGCCCTGACTTGTCAGCTGTGCAAAGGTCTGCGTTGCGGGCGCTTCTTCTAGAGTTTGCGGACGTATTTAGCAAACACAAATACGACATTGGCCGCACGTCATTGGTCCACCACCACATTGACACGGGAAATGTGGCCCCCATTCGCCAGAACCCCTACAGGTTAAGCCTTGCTGAGAAGGAGCACGTTCGCACCGCGGTCGAGGAAATGCTAGCTGCAGACATCATCGCCCCTTCTACTAGTCCGTGGGGGGCCCCTATTGTCCTTGTCAAAAAGCAGGATGGCACCTTGAGGTTCTGCGTGGACTTTAGGAAGTTGAACAAAGTCTCGGTTGCTGACGCATACCCGTTACCACGTATGGATGACTCCCTGGATGCCTTGTCGGGGGCCCGATTCTGTTCCACCCTCGACTTACTTTCTGGCTTTTGGTAGTTGCCGTTAGACGATAGTTCCAAGCCAATAACGGCGTTTCCTACCCCCCAGGGCTTGTTTGAGTTCAACCGCCTCCCCATGGGGCTACATTCCAGTCCAGCCACGTTCCAACAGCTAATGGAATTAGTTTTAGCAGGGCTCCAGTGGGATTCGTGTCTCATCTATCTTGATGATGTTATTGTTTTTGCATGAACTTTCGAGGAGCACCTGCAGCGGCTGCGAGCGTTTTTTCTTAAAATTAGGGCGGCCGACTTGAAGTTCAAGCCACAGAAATGCAATTTCCTGCAAAAGTCGGTGCGATACCTTGGTCACGTGGTCAGTGAATCGGGAATAGCGACGGACCCCGACAAAACAGCGTGCGTGAGTAGGTGGCCAACCCCCAAAACAGTGGGTGAGGTGCGCAGTTTTGTGGGGTTCGCCTCCTATTACCGCAGATTTGTGCCTGGCTTTGCCACTATAGCCAAACCGCTCCATGTCCTCACTGCCAAGGGCCAAAAATTTCGTTGGGGAGTCGAAGAAGAGGCGGCATTTGTAGCTTTGCAGTAGGGGTTGGTCAAAGCGCCCCCTCTCCACTATCCCGATTTCTCACGACCCTTTCTCCTCGACACGGACGCGAGCGACACCGGGATTTGCGCTGTGCTATCCCAGGTCGTTGATGGTATCGAAAGATTGGTGGCATATGGGAGTCGTGTGTTATCACCAGCTGAACAACGATATTGCGTGACGTCCGGGCAACTATCGAGGTGGTTGAAAGTCCTGCAGGACTATACCTTTACGGTCTTATACAGGAAAGGGGTTCGCCATAATAACGCGGACGCTCTTTCAAGGTTACCGCCTCGCGCCTCATGCGCATGCCTCACGGGTTTCGAGCGGTGTAGGAGTCTGTCAGACGAGTTGGCTCGGGCCATGGTGGCATCGGCGGACGTTTTGTCGGCTGATACAGTCCAAATGCGGGATTGGACGCTCGGTCTTACTCATGATGAATGGGGGAAACTTCAGATGGAGGATGCCTCCCTACTCAGACTGCGGAGCCGTGTCGGTAAAGTAGAGGGTCGGGGTGCCAGATAAGGAGGTTCACCGGTTCTGGACGAAGGAGTGCTCATGAAATGGGACGTTGACCTTCAACGCTATGCACTGGTAGTTCCACACGTCCTACGGGGGAAGGTTATACGGCTGCAGCACAAACGGTTGATGCAGCTTGGGGTTCGTAAGACGTTGGCTACCCTGAAGTAACATTTTTTTTGGCCAGGTATGGCCGATGATGTGCATAACGTTTTGCAGGGGTGCACCGAATGTGCTCACTGGAAATTTCCCTCGAGGACAGATCGCCCGCCTCTGAAGTCCATGTTGTGTCACGGGTGAATGAACTGGTATGGTGGAGAGGTTACATAGGACCTTGACTTCAATGTTATGTCAATGTGTCAACGAATCCCAGTCCAACTGGGACTTGCACATTCCAGGGGTGCTCCCCGCGTAGGGGTCCGCTCCGCACGCCTCTACCGGGTTTTCCCCGTTTTTGAATGGGCGGGAGCGCAACCCACCAATTGACGCGCAGCTTAGACCGACACAACAATGTGCTAAAATGGCTGACCACATACGGCTTGCCCTGCAATGGTTGGCAGAGGCTCGGGAGGCGGCTAAGGGCAACTCAGCCCTGAGGCAGGCGGCCAACGAATGGCTTTTCAAACCAAGCCTGTCCTCGACAATATGGGCACCGGGAGACAAAGCGTGGCTCCACTGCCCCCAGGCCCCAGCGGGCACCTCCCCCAAATTGCACAGGCCATGGCAGGGGCCTGTGGAAGTGGTGGAAGTCAGAAGTCCTCAATGCTTGCGGGTTCAATTGGGTCGTAGCCGTTGGTTTGTGTACCCGTCGCGGCTGAAACTTTTTTTTCACCTGATGTGGACTCGTCATCTCCACTTTCCGAGGGCCAGGTGTCGGGTCGGCCTGACGAGCTGGAGCGCGCGTCGGCTGATGTCTCGCCTCAGGACAGTTGTGTGATTCCGCCCACAAGGCCCACGTACCTAGAGCCCTCGATGTCGCAGGAGGTTCCGGTCCACGGAGAACGGGGAAGTCCGAGGACACCATCACCTGACCCGCTGCTTGACACGTTCCCACCTCGGGAGATGCCAGGGGCTTCGGGTCATCCTCCGGCCATTCCTGGATCCTCCACGGGACCTGTGGGACCCTCGCTTGACGGATTAGCGTCGAGGACTCGGGCAAAGACTGCGTGGTTTAAATGACCATCATTTAAAGTCCAGGAGCACCGGCACTCGGCAGTCATGGGTGCCAACCACGGCCACATGGGTCAATGGCTGATCCGGGCTCATCGTGTGTTCGGGCGCGGCGCCACATGTGCGGGGGGGTGTTGTCTGGGTGATGGGTCGGCCTTGTAAATAGTTATAACCTTGGGGCGGGGGGGGGGGGCAATTGACCCCGGTATGCTCTCTTGTTCGCCGTGTTCTGTATATTGTTTAAATAAGTATTTCGCTTAGTTCGGGTTAATTGTTATTATTGTTATTGTTGTTGCGTTGATGTTGGAGGCCCACGTGTAGCATTGTATATGTAGGTTGGTCAGCTGAGATGGCTGAGTTTCATAAAGGGGGGGGGGGTGATGTAGGGACATAAATGGCGTCCCTGGGGTGTGACTATTGTGAGGAGATGCGCTCCCTTACCTGCACTTGCCTGCCGATGGGGACTCGAGGGGCCTGTCACGTTGGCTCGGGTGCCATTGGAAGAGTCGGGGGAAGTGACGTGGCAAGAGGCAGGGTGGGGCCACGCTCAGGGAAAGGGAAGAGGCGGGGCCTTGGGACAGTGTGGGTCAGTGAGTGTGGGGCTCGGATGGTGCATGGTCACGCCGGTGGAAGCGGGAGCCGAAAATGTTGAGGCTCCGGGCATGAAGAATCCTCCCTCTCTTTCGTTGGGGTGTAGAATAACCTTGTTGTAGCTGTTACTGTTAAGTGAATAAAGTGTGGTGCCTCCTACCCCAGTGTGTGCCTCGTCAGACACGAATTACAAATGTACAGTAACAACCAGGAAAAAGGGTGGAGTGCAGAACATCAACACAGGAGAAAAAAATGCCGTAAACGCGGACGCTCAGAACCCCCTCCATCACCAACCTCTCTCACCCTCACCATGTAACAACAACCGCAAGCACAGTAAAGGCTACATTCAGCCAATAACCGATACGGCTTGCCGAGTGCGACAACCAACTGATGGTGTGGGAACGTGTGTGTATAGGGATTATGAAAACCGAAGAGTCTTTGATCGAGTCCGTGTGGACGGGCCCCCAGGGGAGGTGGGCTCGCTCTCCCTGGAGGTTCAGGGGGGAATATGCAAATGTCCCATCGAAACCAGCTCCTCACGAAGAGCAGTCGACAGGTTCTCCTCTCCCAAATCCGGAGGCGATGGCGCAGGCGGCGGCTCAGGGGACATTAGGCGCACGGCACCTGAGGACGGGATCACACGACTCAGCTGAGGACCAACCTCAGCGGGAACACACCTCAGCTCGCCGGACACATCTGACACTCGGCCCCTGCGGTGTGGAGATGGATCGAATTCATGCAGAGCGATGAAAGGCTTGAGGTGTGAGGGATGTACAAACCAACTCCGCCGCCCCACGTGGATCTGGACGCACTGTGGTCGAACGACCCGAATCACATCAACCGGCCCCCTCCAGGGTTTAAACAATATGGGCGACGTACCCACCAGTACCTGTGGACGGTGCAACCAAGCTCTGTCCCCTGGCGCCCACTCATGTGCAGCAGTACGTGAACCCTTCGGCTGCTCTTTTGCCAATTGGCGCTATGGCGTAGTGCGTGAAGCCAACCCCATGAGCTGGAGAGAGTGTGGTCAGACCGGTTTGGGAACAGGTTTTGGTGGAGAATACGCTAACCAGGTCTAGGGAAATGTAAACTATTTATAGACAGACCTCTCATGGGATTGGCCCAGGTGTAGGACTCGTACTCTCGTTGTCTTTCTCGTCTCGTTTATTCACGCGTAGAGTTCACCCTCCTCATCATCGCTCCGTGTCTCTCCGTTCGCTCCGATGCACAACCCGCCATCAACAATACTCCATGTCTCCCCGTTCGCTCGATCCGCTCCGCGACTTCGCTCGCTCTCTCTCCCTCTCTCCCAAGGTCCGTTACTCCGCTGCTACCCTACTCGGTACTCACTCCATCCACTGCTACCATACTCTGTATTCTCTCTATCCACTGCTACCGTACACTGTGTTCTCTCTATCCATTGCTACCGTACACTGTGTTCTCTCTGTCTACTGCTACTGTAAACTGTGTTCTCTCTGTCTACCCTTATCGTATCTATTCCTGCTCCCTGCTGCTCCGTCTCTGTCCCGGGCACCAACCACTCCAACTCCGACTCCAACACCAACCAAGACTCCAAGACCACAAGATTCTCTGTCTCTCCATTACGCTGTGCCTTTATACCCGCACCAATCAGTCCCAATCAATTATCTCATCCCCTGCTTTGCTACTCGCCCCCAGGCCCCCAGCCTCACGTGACCATGTTATTGCCGCCTGGCCGGCGCCAGTCATTAGCCACTCACCCTCCTGACCAATCACCGGCCTGCGTCCTCAGTCACCCCTAACACCTGTCGCGTCTCTTAACGACCCCCCTCAATGCCACGACAACAACCGTGTCCTCAGATGCTTCCACTGTACTCTGCTCGCTTGCCTAGCAACAGAACGCGTGGCGCGTGATATTTCAGGTCCTACACAGGGACCGAACAACAGGCTGTACAGCCCTATAAAAGGAGTGCCCGAATCGGCAGTGTGGGCGCAACTCAGAAGCTGCATCAGCAGCGGTGGTGGCGGCAGTGTCAGTAGGAATGGCTGGGCAAGCTCCCACCCTCAAGGAGTGACACGAGTGAGGAACAGGGGATCGTTCCTGTAAGTAGGAGTTGAAGGCGGTCTCCAACTCTACAGAATAGATATCTTACAGCGAAACATTAGGTTACAGTATTGTTATTGTTATTTGTTTCCAGCGGCCGACCTGGGGAGTGAAACAGGGCCGGTGGGAGGTCTGGAACCACAAAAGCATGCCAGGAGCGGCAGGAGCAGGGAAGCAAGCGAGCTGCAGCCTGGCACTAGCCAAGAGTGAAGTCGGTTGCCATCGGGTTACCGGGGTGGCTGCTTGTGCTGCCCACGGACATCTCCCACTGTCTGAGGACGAGAACTCTGTGAAGCAGAGTAGCATAGGGGAGGTGGAAACCCTGGAAGAGGGGTACTCTGCGAAGCAGAGTTGCATAGGAGAGGGGAAACCCCTGGAGGAGGGGTACCCTGTGAAGCAGAGTTGCGTAGGGGAGGTGGACGACCCCCCTTTCCCCCCAAAAGCTTCTGTGTGTTTCGATTTAAAGCTTTTGTGACTGCAGGGATTCATCTTCTTGGTTCTGTCGGTAAAGTCACGTAGAAGGAAAATAATAAAATAATAAAAATTAAACATAATAAAATAATTCTCACGACGTTTCGGCCACAACGCAAGCAGCCGTCTTCAGGTGGAGAACAGGTCTGTCGAGAAGGCAGAGTCTGAATGGCACGCCCCAGGCTTGGAGCGACTATTTATGCTGGGATGGAGGGGCGAAGAGCGTCTTGACAAAATAATTTGCATATCAAGAGGATTTTAGCATATTTATGGGAAATGCAGATATGTGATTAGTACTACTTGTGAAATGCATCGGAGGTTTGGCGAGGGGTTTAAAGTCATTATGCTCATGCATTATGCAGGATTAGCAGTATCAAAGGGAGGGAGTAAGGTTAGAATTAATAAAGGGAAGGATTGTTAATAATATGGCGCCGCAGCAACTAATTTGCTTATAGACTATACATTGTAATATAAACACTATGTATTATTCTACCCACCCAACTGTATACCACACTGCTATATATTCACTATAAAATTACGATACTATATATTACCTTATACATTGTATTAAACATTACACATTAATACTATTTATTATTATACAATATTCTATACACTATACCATTGACCGTTGCATGACAGGTACTAAGAGGAAGCAACGAAATATGTCAATGGGAGAGTGGTGGTCGGAAGCTTGTAGCGGAGCAAAGAATCCATTCCCTGCGGAGAATACAAGATATATAGTCAATGTCAGTGAGTGGACTGCGGTCTGAAAGTCACCGTACACGTGAACACAATCAGGTAAGATCTGAAATGGTTTATTACGTCCTTCCAATGATTGCTGAGCCAGAATCCATCTTCTCGGTTGAAATTGTCTCTGTGTTTGTATATGTGGATCGCCTCATGGACGAATCTCTCATGGTAGCCGGATGGCTTGCAGAGAACCTCTGTCTTGGAGAAGTCAATATCAAGTGAGCCCACTGAATTGTAACAGTGATCTGCCACGGCTAAGGTGTTTGTCCTACCGTGTTTCAAGTCTGCTTTATGTTCACGGATGCGGTCCGAGACATGTCGTTTGGTTGACAAAAATGATCGATGTCCGAGTACAGTCAAGGGATGGCTCCCTATTGGTAAACGATATTATGTATGCTTATTATCTGGTGATTGCTGGTCACTCAGAGTAGGAATTGATGGCTGAACCTGGAGCGTGCCATGAAGAGGTGGGGCTTTATGAGCCCCACCAAAACTAAGCACCTGCCTGGGTATTTTGTGCCATCAAACCAAGGCCGTAGCCAGAGAGTCAACATTGATGGGACCAAATCTTCCAAGGGGTCTGGGGGTCACCCCCAGAAAAAAATCTAAATTTAAAAACGAATTTCCTGCCATTTACTGCCTAAAATATACGGGAAAAAAAATCACTAACACATGTTTTATAATAATGTTTAATAGTGTATTGTATTATATTGCTCTGTTTTTTCTTTTTTACCTTATATTGGGGGGGACATTGTTAGCATATTTGAATATTGGGGGGGATGTGTCCCCCCTAATATATATTATAATTACGGCCTTGCATCAATCACTCCCCCCCCCCCTCATCACCCCATTGGTAATGGGATAGTAGTGGAGAGTTTTCCATACCTGGGCAATGTGCTTATGACCAGCTCTGGTTTGACAGCAGAGGTCTCACTCTGAATCAGTCGAGCGACATTATATATTTCATCAGCTGCATAACGCTATGTGGAAGTTACCTGGTTTGTCGCTCCACAGCAGCTTCGGATCTTCTCAGCCACGGTCATACCCTCCACTCTCTATGCTTGCGAAACTTGGATCCCCCTAATGGAACACCTTTGCTGGTTATAAACATTTAAGCTGAGCTGTCTATGATCCATCCTGAGTTTAACCAGGCGGGATTGTATGAGGAGCTGACAAATCCTTGAAAGATCTGGACAAGGTCCCGTGGGTGAGCTGTGGGGGCTACTGACCCCCGATTCCTCTCTGTGAGACATAACTGTCGGCTGACCCCTTGGCCACCTTGGTCATTCAAACACCCTCCGCGTGCCTTCCCTCAAACATTGGTAATATTTACCCGCACGCTACTGCTCAACTCCGTGCACGCTCTAGAAATGGCATGGCAGCTGGGGGTCGGAGGTCAGAGGGCAGTGGCGTTGCTCGCACACGCACGGCCGCCGTGAGCGGGTGATATCGCTCGTTTAAAGGGGCCGTGGAACAGGTGTTTACGGTGGGTGTGAGCCCTCACGCAGCACGAGTCTCCACAGCGACAGAACGGAGCGTGCACCCGCGGAAACACCGACCACCCACGTTACGAGCACACATACACACAGCACTACGCGCTTCCACCCGCTCGTCGAAACCACACGAGGCTGTGATTAATTATTAACGATTTATTACTGGCCGACTGTGAGCCACTGTTGAGTCAGTAGGAATCGGCAAGGCAGGCCTACACTATTTCCCGATGGTATGTACCCGATTTATCTAGTTTGATGGGCACTAAGCTGCTTCAGTTTTTAGACTAAATCCCAATACTCTCTTTCCCTCTTACTCACAGTTCGATGCGTACGGCGCTCCGGCGGGCTCGTCCTCTCTGCACACCTCGACTCGTCGCACGGACGTTCGAGTGGCTGAACTGGAGACCGTCCCGAGGGCTGACTTTAGGAGCAAGATACCGTTTACCTTTCTGCGTCCCCCTTTTATTCTTTACCCACATCAAAGCCAAGCCGTCGCTGATTCGAGGGCCTTCTCGGCCAATCATATAGCTCGTCTTGTGCCGTAGTACGCGACGCCGTCATTGCCGCCCACATCCCGGTTTCCATATCAAAGGGCCCGCCGCTGACTGCTGCGCCGGCGGCCGTTCACAAGCACATTCGCCCTGCCAATCAGACGCCCACCCTGGCTTCCCGCCGTTCGTGGCTGCGCCCCCCTACCTGCCTGTCGATCCGTGTGTGGGGGTGCGTTTTAACCACGGTGGCTGGGTAGCCCCGCCGTGACCATGTAACCTCAACCCAAGTCACAGCGCCGCGGTGCGAGTTAGCATCGGGGGAGATCATCCAATTCCCTGGCCGCAGGAAACCGTGAAGATTATCCATATGAGAGGGCTTCTGGGTGAAAACCTGTCGGCCAGGTGACCTCCCCTCGGAGCTCTGTGGGGGGGGGGGGGAGATGTGTGATGGTGTGTTTATGTGGGGGGCGGTGAGGGGGAAGCAGTGTCGGCCCCGTCACTTGGTGGTGGCGAGGTCGTAGATGGGGCGCCCGCAGAGCGGCTTCGCGGCGGCGGCATCACAGAACTGCTCCGGCAGTCAAGGCTGCGTTGACTGGGTCATGCAGCCTGCATGCCCAGCCACCATATGCCTAAACAGCTTTTGTTCGGCTGGATAGAGGAGGCTAAATGGACGCAGCACGGGCTCGAGAAGAGATGGAGTGATGTGGTACAAGAGGATGTGGAGCTAAGTGGACTTGCCGATTATTGGTACCAGCAGTGTCAAGATCGGACTCTGTGGAGGAGGCTCGTGAAGGACGCTACTGGGCAGGGCAGTTGGAGGCAATCGCCCTCCAGAAACAACACAAGGCAAAGGAGCAATGCTCACAACGAGCGGAGCGCCGGGCGGCTAAAACACAGTGAGTTGGCACAGTTGGGAGCACAGCTGGTGAATCAGCCAGTCATCTAACTCAGTAAACCCATGTCACATGGGTATGTTCCATGACCTCCTTCCAGCAAGCATTCAACACTTCACGTGGCCTTAACGTGCACATAGCCTGGGACAAGCGCCGTGGTGACGTCATTGCCACTTCGTGGTGAATGGCGGTTGTTGTTGTTGGTGGTGATCGCACAACCCTGTCTGACACCTGTTCAGATTTGAAAGGCATCCGTTTCAAATCCCTCACTCAACACGGTGGCAGTCATGTTATCGGGCAGGAGCTGCAGGATGGTGAAAATCTTCTCAGGACAAACAAGGCATTGGAGGATACTCCAAAGGGCTTCCTGGATGAGGGGGTGAGGTAGATGAATGCCAAGAAGAGTTATTGATGCTGCTCCTGACACTTTTCTTGAATCTGTCGAGCAGCGAAGACCATATCTAAAGTATCCCATTTTATGCCCACTTGGAGTCCGCCAACCATAGCCTCCCAGCATTATTTTGCTGAATCATGCTGCTGGGCTCTGATTGGGCATGAGGCAGCATCTTGCAAGCATATTTAAATTGCTAGTGCTCTCATTGGTTGACAAGTCAATCTGCACGTGTTTTCATTAAGACCAGCTCCAGCTGGTTCTGGCTGGAGGGAATTACTGCGCTAAATAATAGAGCCCATGAGAGTATATGAGTGTAATGACGACCGACACATGTTCTTCAAATTATTAAGAGCCTTTATTGTTGAAACATTGTATTCAGCACCTATCTATTTTATATTCCTTAAAGTTATATACACATACAAATACAAGTGTCTTTTATAACATTATTGATAAAAGATAACATAAATTACGGATCAGGTAACCGATATAAAAAAAACAAGCAGTCAGTGCAGCATGTTAATAAAATAGCACAAACACCGATATTTAAACAATTTCATCACGCGTTTTTATTATACATTTTTTTCACATTACATTAAAGGAATTAGTATCTTTGTAGAAAGTCCTCCAACCTGCATCAAAAATATCTCAACATTTACATGAAATTAAACACAATATTTTACAATAACGCAAGTCCTCGCTGAACGTGTAGTTACACAACGCGTTTTCTCTATAATGCAGTTCTTTCATTCAAGAAAACTTTTCACACAACACGGAACGTGTTCAATTATAACGCAGAAATTCACACCGTAATTACGCAGTTTCGGAGCGGTCGACAACGAATTACTGGCTTGAGCTGCGCAGCAGAGTAATATGATACAGTACGCGGCGGCGTACCCTCAGTTATTTGTCTTGCAATCTTAATATGTGTGCGTACATCATATCTTGCCAAAATTTGTCGTTACATTACTTATGGGGAAATTGTTTTTGATGAACACATTTTTTTCTGAACGCGGAACTTTCAGCAATGCGTCTACCGTGCTAAACGAGGACTTACTGTACATATCATTGTCCTTATGTTATATAGAGTCATACGTCTGCATAGGCTACTTTTATTAATCTTGTTGACCCAGGAATCTCAAGACATGGTATTCAGGAGGATCCTTCCAAGTTTTTGCTGAGTAATTCAATTGAATAAAATGCTGGTAATATGAGCATAATTACGCGTGTTTATGGAAAATTGTGTGCTCAGGGTTCACCTTCAGTACATTTTGACCACAACATACCCTCCGTCTTAGATACCGGCGAATCTCCTTGTCTCTCAGTCCGTAAATGAATGGACTAAAAAATCTTGGGCTGACAAACATAAAAAAATACAAAAATGTTTTTAACATATAATTCATGTCAGAGTCGTTCACAGTTAGATCTATTAAAGTTTTAAATGGTTGGATTAGAAAAGCACTCATATATAATATTAACTGGACTGCATGCAGCCTAAGAGTATGTTTGGCTTTCGATGCCTCAGACTCACGAGAAGCGGCTTGCTTAGCCGCTTTTACAACCAAAATATATGTGCTTACGAGGATAACAAAACTTACAGAAAAAAATAACACAAACACACAATTCCTAATGTATTCAAGAAGGACGTAATCTTTTACAAAAATATAATTGACATCTTCACATGCACCAGCCACACGTTGAAATGCCAAGTTATCAGTTGTAACCACAAATATAATTTCTACAACAGGAAAAAAGAATGAAATAAACCAAATCATACCAAGGCATCTGAGAGCAGATTTTTGGTTAAAGATGTTGTGATAACGCAATGGGTGGCATATGGCAACAAATCTCTCTATGGCCATTAAGGAGATGCAAGTGACTCCATTATTGAATAATCCTCGATAAAAATTTATATAGAAGGAGCAGCCTCCAACATTAAATCTGGTCCCACATATAAACAAAATAGAAGAAACGTCAACAATAAATAAAAACATGCTGTCACTAATAACCAAGTTTATAAAAAATATGTATTTAGAGTTTTCTTTTAATTTAATTTCACACAAAAATGTAAATGTCATTAAAAATGCAAACAATGTAGATGGTACCATGGTAATTATGACTAAAATATCAGAAAAAATATCAGCCATGGTTTCTGGCAGAAGTAGAAGCTGGCTGTCGTAAGAAATGTTGACACCCAAAGTGGTATTGGATGTTATCATTCTCGCTGAAAACACAAACACATGCCAGATTTAACAACAATACCGCATTGTGTAAAGCATGTCCTAATAGGTAAAGTGTTTTCCCACACAAACGAGTGTGGATTGGCATTCATTTTCATCAATGGGCCGAGGCAGACGTACAAATTATGTACTATGCTGCATCTGCTGAAAAAAACAGAAGGTCGATGCTGGTCCAGAGTTTACAAATGCTGCTTAATACTATTCATGGAGAAAGCGAAAAGGCCGAGGAACTAATCATATTTGTATTTAAGTGGAAATATAATACTGTTACATGTTTTTACTTATGAATGAAGCAAACGCACTTTAACACAAGGCACGACAAATGTGTACTGATACGAGGTTGTTCAGCAACCGACGTGCTTGCGTCCGTGGATGAAATTCCTTTCCAGCTCAGACCCTGCTTGCTTGCCCATCGCCACATATATAACCTTGTTGTAACTGCTCTCTCGCTGGTTCAGCAGTTTCACTGCTGGATTATATTTTTTTTGCCTGAGGACGACCGCTTGTGTTGCGATCGAAACGTCGTGATTTATTTTATTTTATACCTACGTGACTTTACCGAAAGAACCAAAGAGTATGAAGGGGAATATCAGTTAGCAACCAACACAGATATGAACAATGTACAAAAAGGATACTAGATAATTTACAAAAAATAAACTATGTAGATAAGCAAGTTTTCATAATCAGAATATGTATTTATACTGGAAGAATCCGATGAGCCATTAAGCTCTTTTTCACAGATGTCTAGCTTTTAAGTAATACAATAATTATTAACATTTCCATGATCATTCGGGTGAAGAGTGATATTGGGGTGCAAATTATGAACGGTAAATAGAGAACACGTTTTTTGAAACCACAAACACATTTTGAATAAAGGGGCGAAATGAATAAGGATAAATAGTCAAATAGCACACAAAACTGATGGTAAAATAATAACAACCAAAATTCAAGGTATCAAAACACAAAACGTATTGAATATGTCACGTGTAATAGAATAATAAAATCAGGATCTCAGAAGAAAGAGGAAGTAGTTGTAGATGTTACACTAAAGTAACCACCACTGTTCCCTGTATAGAAAGCAAAAGCCCCAGATCAGATGGAATAACTGTGGACATCACCAAAAAAGCGAGACCAGTAATTGGATTTGAATATAAAAAGCAAATTTTCCATGCGCCTTGAGAGGATAATTTTCAGCCAGTTAATACTGCTTGCTATGGACACTCGCAAAGGATATGCAAAAGTAACTTAATAGCTCAAATAAAACGCATGGGGATATGCGTGATTGGAATTAGACTGAGAGGCATAAGCTATCGTGTCGTTAAGAGAAAAAAGGCAATTGCATGCCATCATTGAACTTGAGAAATCGAAGTGTTTTTTTTAGCAAAACACGTCACCATAAGAGATTATAGCTGATGGACAAGAGTAATAATGGAATAGCAGCCAAATCAGGTAACAGGAAGACCACCGTAGACATAGGGGTGATGGTTTTATCTTATATGCAGGAGCGTAATAGATGATGACATCTAAAGATAGATCGGGATGCCGATTACGTGGGAAGAGTCTTATCTGGCAGCGGATTGATCATGTTTGTTATTGATGACGATTGTAATGATTTCGGTAATCATTTAATAATTTGTCACTTTTTATCTTTACATCGCACATTTCGCAATACAATTGTCACAATGCACTGGACAAAAACAATGATAAAAAAAATACATGATAATGTATGTTAAACTTATTTCGCACCTCACGTAGCCATGCATGCTAATCGGAGATCCGTTTCGAAACGTTTATAATTTAATATAACCGTTCAATATATATACAACAATATTTCAAAGTCGTTTATAATAAAGGTGCTGTTTTTCAGGTTGGGCTGCTTGTGGATCATTTACTTTCTGAAGCGCTAACCAAACGCTGTGGGCATCGCCAGGAGTTAACTTTATTCAAGGCATCATGTTTGCAATAACCACAACACAAGTAGTCAAAAAAGAAAAACAAAAATATGCCTTGAATAAAGGTGTCAGTTTTGTACCAGTTTAAAAGGGTAAAAACCTACTACTATATTTTGCCACTGGTAAAAGAGATCTCATAGTGTAAAAACGGTACATTTTCTTATGGTGCGAAAACTTATGTAAAAACATTAGCTTTACCCTATACCTTATAAACCGCAGGAGAGGGTGCCTTCTTCACAGATGGATGCAGGTCATTGCACAGCTTCAGAGCTCTTGAGTTGAATGCTCTGCGACCTGTATTCGTCTTTGTACCAGTGAAACACGAAGTAAACCTGCACCATATTACCTCCAGTGAGAAACTAGGTACATTTCTGGTTAACAACTCCTTGAGATAAAATGGAGAAAGTGCATTTTGAGGTATTTTTATATTTCAAAATAACGACCTTAAAGTAAATAGGGAATTGCACAAGAAGCCAATGTCAAGAAGATAGGAAATAATTGAAGTGTTCACATTTCTTATTTCTTCTCATCTACATTTACAGGATATAACTGAGATACAACACGATTAGAAGTGCCTAAGCATAGACCATTGCAATGGTCAATATTAAATCTCATAACAAGCTTGTATCAGTTATTCAACACCTAACAGAGAAAGAATACGTATTAGTTTGGAAATATGAGGTGAAACATTATACTTTCATTTACATTTCTTATGTGCTACTCAAATAAAAAAAAGAATGAAACCCAAATGTATCATCTTAATCCTGAAATATGAAGGAAAACTACCCAATACAGAAGTGATTTTTGTAATTGGTTAAAATGTTAAACTGAGTATCATCAGCATAGCAATGAAAATGTGCCTAATGTCTGCAAATGACATGGCCAAAGAATAGCATATATAAAGAAAACATCGGACCAACAATGGAAGCCTGAGAAACAACCCCACACAAATCATATTTCGTTTTTTTTTCAGCTTCGAGCAGGGAGAGAATATGTCTCAGTATCCATTAGAGGCCGACCGAAATTCGGTTTCGGTTTCGGCGCCGAAAGTTGGCAAATGGCCTCTTTCGGCATACTTTTGGTTTCGGCCGAAAGTACATGTTTAACTTTCTATTTACTTTCGGTTTCGGCTGAAAGTAAATTTTTAACTTTCGGTCTGGTTTAGTTTTCGACCGAAACCAGAAATTCAGTTTCGGTCGGCATCTAAACTACATGCGTGCGCGCGCATGCACCTCCGGGCAGCAGCGGCAGCGTCGGTGGTTGATGGCAGACGCTCCTCACTCTTTCCGGCGATCGCAAGCAGCGCACACACGCACACTCAAGCAAGGATGGGGTGAGAGGGGTGTGGTGATGGTGGGGGGGATAAGACAGACGACGGAGAAGAATAAGAAAAAAATAACTTCCCACCCAAAAACACCAAACTAGCGAGCTGCAGCAAGCAGCACACACCTCGCCAGCACTCGCAGCAGCAGTCCACCAGGTGCACTTTTGTTTGAGCAGCTCAGAGGCTGGGCTCTCACAGGCAGCTCGAGGCACGCACCACACACACGGGCGCACGCACAGCACACAGACGCGCACACGCACAACATACTGAGCAGATTATAGCAGCGTGCTAATGCCAACAGTGTGCATACGCGCGCGCGCGCACAATCACTCACTCATCTGCCCACCAGCCACACACAGACCAACCCACCCACCCCTCCAATGCTCCAATTCAACCCTCCACCCCATACTCTCCACCCCATCCCACCCCACCTCCTCCTCCAGATGGGTTCCACACAGCAGGAGGGGGCTTGGGTGTGCGTGCGAGTCTGTGACGCGTCTAGAGGCCGACCGAAATTCGGTTTCGGCGCCGAAAATTGGAAAATGGCCTCTTTCGGCATAGTTTCTGTTTCGGCCAAAGCCAAAAGGTTAACTTTCGATTTACTTTCAGTTTCGGCCGAAACTAATTTTTTTAATTTTCGGTTTACTTTCGGTTTCGGCCGAAACCAGAAATTTAGTTTCGGTCGGCCTCTAGTATTCATTGAAGCCTATTAGAGAGATGAGATCTGAACAAAGATAGGGCACTTCATGAAAATCCCACTAGATTATCCAGGCGATCAATTTGGATTTTGACATGTAGGAATGGAATGTAAGCCGAAATCAGAAGAAATGTCATTTTCCTCCTTTAGCAAGTGCTTTTTCAGTGCTGTGAGCAGGACAAAATCCAGATTGAAAATACTAATTTATTCTATTCTATTTAGTATGTATAAAGTGCCTTTCACCAAGGCACTTAACAATGCTTTCTGACTACAGTACAAAATGGCAAGATAAGGGAAGAAGATCGGGTGGTGACAAGGGTGGAGGAAGCGAGTTTGAGGCTGTGGCAGTGGAGGTCTTAAGGGCGTTAGGTGGTGCTAGAAGGGGTAGCGGAAGAGAAAGGGAAAAGGCAAGAGAAAAGAGATGGGACCTGAGGGAAGTGCGAAAAGAGGAGAGTGAGGGGAAGATTCGGATGTGGAGAGGGAGTTTGTTCCAGTGTAAGGGGGGAAACAGAGAGAAGGAGCGAAAGCGAGATTGACGCAAGGTGGAGGAGGGACAGCAAGAAGATAGGCAGCTTATGACCAGAGTGAGCATGATGGGACATATAAGAAAATTAGAGAAGATAAGTAATGGGTGTGGTGTCCATGCAAAGCTTTGCAAACTAAGGTGAGTAATGTAAAGAGGCACCGGTGATAGATAGGAAGCCAGTGAAGTTGTTGAAGGAGAGGGGAACAATGAGTGGTGAATGGGGAGGTTACAGACGGTGTGTGTAGCCGAGTTTTGAATTTGTTGCAGAGATACCAACCAGGAGTGAGTTGCAATAATCCAGATGAGTGAAGACTAGGGAGTGCACAAGAAGTTTGGCAGCAGTGATGGTGATGAGGGGGCTAACTTTCCTAATATTGAAAATATGGAAGCGGCATTTGCGAGTGGTGTTGGCAATGTGGGAAGTGAAGGAAAATTAGGAATAAAAGGTGACGCCAATAATGTGGACGGAAGCAATCGGAGTTAGACTGAGCAGAGGGAAATATATGGTGGGGTTAAGAGGAGGAGAGCAGAAGGCAGGAAAGCAGAACACGGTGGTTTTAGAAGGGTTCAGGGAAAATACATTTTGTGTAATCCATGTTTGGATGGCCATTAGGCAGGATGAGATGTGGTCGGGAAGGTCAGGTGTAACATTTTTAAAGGAAAAGAAGATTTTAGTGTCGTTGGAAAATAGGTGATACGAGAGATTGAAAGAAAAAAGGATGGTCTCGAGGGGGGATGTGTAGAGGGAGGACCAAGTAAAGAACCCTGGGGGATGTCAGCCGTGACGGGGGAGGGGGAGGAAGAACCATGGTTAAAAGAGACAGTGGATGAACGAGAAGTGAGGTAAGAGCAGAGCCAATGAAGTGGGATTCCAGAAATATCGAGGTTAGACAGAGTGGATAAGAGGATTGAGTGATCAAGGGTGTCAAAAGCCGCAGACAGGTCGAGCCAAATAGGACAGATGAACTAGGTGTTCGAGGAGTTTAGAAAAGTAGGAACGCAAGAAAATAGGGCGATAGTGTGCAGGGATGGAAGGATCTAGTGACTGTTTTTGAAGAATGGATAGAATGATGGCAGCTTTGGAGGCGTTAGGGAAGATGCCAGATTAAATAAATATATGGAATTGGCTAGCTACCACTCTATATATGTTTTGTTAAAAATGGAAGATTAGAAATATAACTAAATTGTTAAACACTTTAAGATCCATATTACTTTTTAAGTAGTGATTTAGTTACAGCATCCTTAAAGACATTGAGAATAGCACCAAATTAAAAGATGTATTGAGGATACTGTTGTACTAATTCACGAATATACGTATTTGAATACGTGAGTAGGAATGGGATCTGATGCACGTATCGTGGCTTTCATATGCATACATTAAATTGTTAGATGCTACTCCTTAATCAAAGAAAATACCCCATCGTTACTTTAGATGAAGAAATGCCCAATATTAAAGGTGTATCAATGTTATTATGTCGCACTTTGATAAAAAAAAATCTGTATTCATAATCATCACAAACCATGAGCAGATAGTCCGTAGGTGTCCACTGCACATTTTGTCATTTGTTTGCGCTTTCCTCTGTCTTGTACCAATATGCTTAGTGCACATCTTTCTGACACCAATCTATTATGCCATCACACCATTCTGTTAGGTCTTTCTCGCTTTCCGGTTCCTTTCTTTTTCCTGAACAACACACTTTTAATTTTCCTGTTGTCCATCCTACAAATGTGTCTAAATAGTGCCAGTTTTATTCTCATCACCACCTACATTAAGTTTTCTTCAACGTGCAACTTATTTTTCCGTTTACGTTCGTCACTCTTTGGGGCCAACTTAGATGCAATATTCTTCTATAGCAATACATTTCTAATACAAAATATCTTATCTTTGCCAGTCTTTTTAAATCCTTTATATTAAGTTCGCTTGCTTGCTTGCGTGCGTGCTTGCTTGCGTGCTTGCTTGCTTGCTTACGACCGTGCAAATCTTTCGGTCGTTTTTTAACCCACTTCCCGTGATCCAATCGAGCTGACATTTTCCACACAGACTCGTTGTGCGAGACAATTAATGTTCGTGAAAAAAAATTCCCAAAATTTTACACTGTTTAGGGAAAACAAATTAAATATTTAATTTCCAATTGCTTAATACTGGCAGACAATCATCTGACCCATAGGTGGCAGCCATCTCAAGCCAGAGGACGAGAAGACTCTAGCCGCCACGCATATAAAGGATTTATAGTGAAAAACTTTGTTTTTACGGGTTTACTTGTTAATATCCAAGTCTCGCAGGTATATAAAACTGTACTGAACACATATGTTCTTAAAATAATCAGTTTGGTCTTGTAGTTGATTTGCTTGCTTCTCCAGATGTTATTGAATCCTGCCATTTCTCCGTTTGCCATTTCGATCCTCGCTCTTATGTCTTTCATCCAGTCATTGTCCCAAGTCAGTAGATTTCACAAGTATACAAATTACATTACATTCATAATCTTGCTGCTTTCTAGTATTAATTTTGCTCTTCCAAGATAATCCTCAGTCCGGCATACTTTTCTGACATATTCAGTGCATGAGCACTTTCCTGCAATACTACGCAGTTTTCTTACATCAGATCTATGTCTTCCGCAAATCTCAGGATATTAATTATTTATCCTTGCACAAATATTCATGTGCCGTTGTCCTGAATGGCATCCATCAATATTTCCAAATAAGTGATAAAGTTGTTTGCTGATAGTGGATCTCCCTGTCTCATACCTATTGTTGTTGGGAACGATTCTTCTATTTCCTGTCCAAACTTTACTGTACGAGTTTTTTTTATATGTACTCCGTATGATCTTAATGTTGCCCAGGTTATATCTTGCTTAGTGGATTCGAATGCTTTATGTAAATCTATGAAACAGATATAAATCAATCCATGCTTTCTATTTGTTTTTTCTGCCTTAACATCAATATTTGCTGTATTGTGTTCCTATATTTCCTAAACCCTGGCTGTACATCCTCCAAATAATCATTTGTCTGCGCTTTTAATTGATTTAATGACGATAATAAGTACCTTCCCCATGTGGCTCATTAGTGTAGTGCTTCTGTAATTTGTTAAACTTGTTGAACCTCTTTTCTTGGGAATCGTCACAAGTGTAATGCGGGCGTAAGCGACCTTCCGGATGTGACGTCACGGGGGGTGGAGTCATGTGACGTGGGGGGAAGGTTCGGGTCCTTAAGCGGGTAAACCGGAAGGGGAAGGCAGTCGGGGTGTGAGCGGAAAAGAGTGAGGCCACGCGGGCGAGTGTGGAGGGGGGGGGGCGCCGACGGCCATCGGGAGCCAACCCCGAAGATAAGAGGAAGCTGCGGAGTGGTGTGCAGCTGCAGAGGAGACAGCCAGAAGGGCTGCGTGTTAGAGGCAGCGGTGTGGCTGCCAGGAGGAGCTGCGGAGAGAGAGAGAGAGAGGGCTGCATGTTAGAGGCAGCGGTGTGGCTGCCAGGAGGAGCTGCGGAGAGAGAGAGAGACAGCAAGAGGCTGTCAGAGCTGCGGAGGGAGAGGAGTTGCAGCGAGTACAGCCAAGGGGGGCTGTGTGAGAGAAACAGCAGCGGAGCTGCTGTTGTGGATCGGGCCGACATTGGAGTCAGCACCGTGGAGAAGCTACAGAGTAAAGACAGCCGTGTGGGTGTACAGCACGAACCGAATAAAGGACACTGAGCCAGACATCGTGGTCCAGTCGTTTATTACACTGGTGTCGGAAGTGCAACGGCATGTCGAAACAAGTGAGGAAGAAAGTTAATCCGGCGCCTGCATCGGCTTCTTCGTCCGACGACGACGAACTCCCTCCAACCACGGATCCTGTTGGGGTGGTGGAGGAGAGCCCGGCTGAGGCGACCACGGGAACGGGAGTGGAGGATGTTGGCGCGGTGGCGGGTCCGTCGACATCATCAGACGCGGATCAACGATGGCAAGCGATGGCGGTACAACTGGAGGCACTTAAGGACGTCCTGGCGCATCTATGCCATCTCGTCGCGCCAGGGACGATGGATGATGCAAGTGGTGCTCCGCGGGCCGCCACGTTGCCTGTCCTGCCACCGCCATTGCCCACGCGGCAAGAGGCCGCCATTTTGCGCGCTCCGTGGCGCCAAACCGCCATCTTGGCCACGCCGCGGGCCGACGCCATTTTGAATTTGCCATCACAACCACCACCATTGGAAGACGGCGGGAAGAGGAGTCGGAGTCGCCACCTTACAACGGTTAAAGAATTTTCCGTCGGTGGGGACTGGAGCGCGTTCGCCTGCCGCTTCTTGGCGGCGGTACGCACAGCAAGGTGGACCGATGCGGAGGCTTTGGAGGTGTTGCCGACTCTCCTGGACGACGAATCTGTCCGATTCTTCCGTTCCATAACGACCGATAAGAAGGCAACTTTACGTGGTGTTTTTCAAGAAATGGCCGATGCTTATGAGCCACCAGATGATGCGCATCGGCGATTCGCTCAACGACAACGAGCACCAGAGGAGTCGCCCGTGGCGTTCAGGGGTGCGGTGCTGGAGCTGGCCATGGCAGCTTATCCTGAGACGCCACAGGACCTGCTCGAGCCTCTCATATTAGGGAAAATGTTGGAGCTGTCTCGGGATCTAGGGATCCCCATGCCTGTGTGTGGGCATGAAAAGCTAACTTCCCGGACGGCTGCTAAGTGTCTCGATGCGCAATTCAACCTCCGTCGCTGGAAACAAGTGACGGCGTGGACGGGGGGGCCCGTCAAAGAAGGGGATGCGCTGGGGTGGAACCCTGCGCAGGCTGTCTATGTTCCGGATGACCGGGGCCCTCAACAACTGACGGCCGCCTCCGCTCCATGGACGGGACGCGGCGGGCCGAGACCGCGCGCGGCGCTACCAGAACGGGGCCGTCAGGAGGCGAGGCCTGCGCTTCGGCGCAACGAGGCCGAATGTTTCCGCTGCGGGCGTAGGGGCCACTACGCCAGAGACTGCTGGGCCCGCTTCCCGGCTCCGCCGCAGCAGGAGGCCTCGGCACCGGTCAAGTCGGCTAAAGATCCTCCGAAACAGGCATGTCGGCACGCACCAGACACTCGGCAAGGCTTTACACCTCACCCATCACCGTCGTTGCGCCATCCTAACATTGTGGTTAAAGCATGCCCTTCGACGGGGCCTTGTCGCTCGGTCACGCAATGGCGCAAGTTGGCACGGAGAGTCGTCGCGGCCGCTACGGGCTCGTCCACTGTACCGGGGTCTATACAAGGGGTGGACGTACGCATTTTGGTCGACTCCGGCGCGTCTGCGACTATTATTTCGGATGTCATTTTTCATCTGTTGGGCATCCCGCCGGGGGCTGTGCGTCCGGTTTATGGGTCGTGCGTCGCTGCGAACGGGGGTAGCATGGGTATCGTGGGTCAGGTGGATGCTAAGATATCTATTGGGGATGTGTCGGCCTCGGGTGTTGTGTTGATATCGAGATCTTTGGCGGTTCCTTGTTTGTTAGGCACCGATTTTTTGGCTAAGATGCCCATTTTGATCAAAATCAATGAGAATTGTATTGAACTGCCGGGGGGCCGTCAAATCTCGTTTCTGCCGTCGCCCTAGGGGCGACCTGCTTCGGCCGTACAAGTGCAGGCGCTGTCCGTCGCATCTGTGGACATCCCACCTGGTACACAGATGCTTATACCCTTGCGGTATCGGAAGCCCCTGCCTGATCGGCTAGGAGCAGTAGGGGTCTTGTTGTCACCGTCCGCCGCGATAACAACCGGGTTGGCGTTAGTGGGGGCACAGACCATCGTCCGGCCGGATCAATTACCGTTTTTACAGGTGCTTAATGCGGGGGGAGAAAACGTCCGTGTCCCGGCCGGTACGGTTGTGGCACATGCCACTACGGCGTTTGCGACCCATGATTGTCCACATAGCCGGGGAGTTGTTGCTGGGGTTTCCGAGCCAAGGAGTTCGGATGATCGTTGGGTTGCTCATTTATGTGACGAAAATTCTTCCCTGTCCATGGAACAACGTGGTGCGCTGCGTAAATTGTTGTTGACATATTCCGATGTGTTCAGCTCCGATGATTTGGATTTGGGCCGCACTTCGTTGCTTTACCATCACATTGAGACGGGCGATGCTGCCCCTATTCGATTAAATTCGCATCGGATGAGTCCTGCGGAGCGAGAACACGTACGGGGGGCAGTGGAAGACATGTTGGCTGCGGACATTATATCGCCATCTAACAGCCCATGGGGCGCTCCAGTCGTCTTGGTTAAGAAGAAGGATGGCAAATTGCGATTTTGTGTTGATTTCCGCAAATTGAATAAGATATCGGTGGCAGATGCGTACCCCCTGCCGCGTATGGATGACTCCCTCGACGCATTGTCGGGGGCTAAGTTCTTTTCCACACTGGACCTCTCTTCGGGATTTTGGCAGCTTCCCCTTGACGAGTCCTCACGGGAGAAAACCGCATTCCGTACGCCGCAGGGGTTATTTCAATTCAACTGTCTCCCGATGGGATTGAATGCGGCCCCTGCTACATTTCAAAGATTGATGGAGCTCGTTTTGACGGGGTTGCAGTGGGAGACATGTCTTATATATTTGGACGATATCATTGTCTTCAGCCGCACATTTGATGAACATTTGATGCGGCTGGAGACAGTGTTCACGAGGATGCGTTCTGCCAAATTGAAATTCAAACCAAAGAAATGTCACCTACTGCAACGGTCCGTCCGCTATTTGGGGCACATTGTGAGTGCTGAGGGAGTGTCCACGGATCCGGAAAAGACGGCGTGCGTCCGGGATTGGCCGACTCCGGCCACCGTGGGGGATGTTCGGCGGTTTTTGGGATTTGCCTCGTATTACCGAAGATTTGTGCCGGGTTTTGCGACGATTGCGAGGCCCTTGCATCTCCTTACGGGTAAAGGACGGAAGTTTGTTTGGGGACAGCCGGAGGAGGCGGCCTTTCGGAGTGTGCGTGATCTATTGGCCACGGCCCCAACATTGGATTATCCCGATTTCGATCACCCATTCATTCTTGATACGGACGCGAGTGACACAGGTATTGGGGCGGTGTTATCACAGTCTAAAGGGGGTGTAGAGCGTGTCGTGGCGTATGGTAGCCGAGTCTTGTCTCCTGCGGAAACCCGCTACTGTGTCACTCGCAGAGAACTATTGGCGGTTGTTTTTTTCCTACGGCAATTTCGACCATACCTCTACGGTCGTTCTTTTATTGTGCGTACGGATCATGCGGCCTTGCAATATGCCCTTAAAATTGACCAGCCATCCGGACAGTTGGCACGTTGGTTGGACACGCTACAGGAATTTTCCTTCCAAATTCAACATCGGAAGGGAGTGCGCCATGCGAACGCTGACGCACTTTCCAGATTACCGCGGCGCGCCCCTTGTAAATGTGAGTCGGGGACGCATAGGTGTTCGCCGATTCCAAACCCCCCTCAGCCGCTTACGTTGGCCGTCGAGAAGTCGGACACTCCGATGGAACCGGGACCGGCTGACGGGGTTTTGAATCTGCCGCGGTCTGTCTGGATCCGGGAACAGATGATGGATGAGTCATTGGTGTCCTTGCGGAAGCGGTCTGCTAAGGACAATGGGAGTCCGAGTACGGCTGTGGGGCCGCAAACCGCTCTCCGAGATGGTCTGCTTATGTGGCGGGAGGGGTTCCAGGAACGTTGGCGCCTGGTGGTACCAACGTCCTTGCGATTCGAGTTGATTAGAACCCTCCATTGTGACACTCTCTTACATTTAGGGGTGCAGAAGACCTTGTTGACGTTGCAACGTCATTATTTTTGGCACGGCATGGCGACAGATGTCGTAGGGCACGTGCGCGCGTGCCCTGCGTGTGCACGACGTAAGCCGCCGAAACATCCTTACGTGCCGCCTCTCCAGTCGATTCAGGTGTCTCGAGTCAATGAATTGGTGGCACTGGACATATTGGGACCTTTTCCACCATCGGCGAGGGGTAATAAATATTTGCTGGTAGGGGTTGAGTACCTCTCCCGTTGGCCGATGGCCTGGCCGTTGCCCGATCAGTCGGCCGCGGCCATTACCGACGCCTTTTTGTTTGGGTATATTATGGATAAGGGGGCGCCTGAGAGACTCCTCACGGACCAGGGCAGGAATTTCTCTTCTAAATTATTGGCGGAAGTGTGCGCGGGCCTTGGGACTAAGAAGGTACGGACATCCCCATACCATCCGCAGACGGATGGTATGGTTGAACGGCTGAACAGGACATTGTCTGCCATGCTTTGCCATACCGTGAGTGAACAACAATCAGATTGGGATCTGCACATCCCCGGGGTGCTTTCGGCGTACAGGATGACGCCTCATGCGGCTACAGGATATTCGCCGTTTTACCTTATGTATGGTCGGGAAAACGTGCCGCCGGTGGATGTGCAATTGGGAACTGGGGTGAAGGGACCTCGTAAACCACTTCCTGAATACATTCAGGACACGGTTCGCCGAGTCACGGAGGCGCGGGAGAATGCCCGCGTGGCTACGGCCAAAGCCCAGGCCCGGAACGAGCGATATGCGCGACGGTCTGAGGGGGAGTGCCCTTGGAAGGTTGGGGGCCTAGCCTGGCTTCATTGTCCACAGGTACGTCCGGGGACCTCGCCGAAATTGCACAAACCCTGGCATGGTCCCGTACGCCTCATTGCGGTTCCCAACCCACAGTCAGCACGCGTCCAGATTGGGTCTCGTCGCTGGGTTGTGCATACGTCGCGCTTGAAACCATATGTTGCTCCCTTACATGATGCGTCATCCCCCAATGTTGCCTTGCCGGGGTCTGTTGCTGCTGACTCTCCCCTGCCTGCGTCCATTGATCTTGCTAGAGAGCCTGTCGTACCTGTTCCAGACAGGCCGGCCGTGACATTGCGGGGGACGAGGGGCCCTGCTCGGAGGACGCCTGCCAGGTCTGCGGGACCTTCGAGCCCTGCAGCCCTTCCGACCCAGCTGCGGGCACGGTCACAGGACAAGCCCAAGACTAACTCTTTAGAGACACGGGACGGCGGTGGACTTCCAGCTGCGACAGGGGGATTACCCCCTGTCATTCCTCGACTTTCATCGCGTTCCCGTTCTGCGAGTGGGCCGCCGACCGTCCGGGACGGGCCGGCGACCCGCACACGTTCCAAATCGCTTACGTTTCGTTGATTGTTGCTGTCTTGTTATTTTTTTCTTACAGTTGTATTTATTGCATGCTTTTTGTACGTTCGTTGATGTTAATTGCGTTGTTGTTGTTGTTCTTGCTGTTACATTGTATGCTTAGTGTCCTTTAGGGGGGGAAGCTCGGTTCGCCGCATTACGATTTGCTATTGGTCAGCCGAGGTCGGCTGGGATTTTTCTACGGGGGAGGGTGGTGTAATGCGGGCGTAAGCGACCTTCCGGATGTGACGTCACGGGGGGTGGAGTCATGTGACGTGGGGGGAAGGTTCGGGTCCTTAAGCGGGTAAACCGGAAGGGGAAGGCAGTCGGGGTGTGAGCGGAAAAGAGTGAGGCCACGCGGGCGAGTGTGGAGGGGGGGGGCGCCGACGGCCATCGGGAGCCAACCCCAAAGATAAGAGGAAGCTGCGGAGTGGTGTGCAGCTGCAGAGGAGACAGCCAGAAGGGCTGCGTGTTAGAGGCAGCGGTGTGGCTGCCAGGAGGAGCTGCGGAGAGAGAGAGAGAGAGGGCTGCATGTTAGAGGCAGCGGTGTGGCTGCCAGGAGGAGCTGCGGAGAGAGAGAGAGACAGCAAGAGGCTGTCAGAGCTGCGGAGGGAGAGGAGTTGCAGCGAGTACAGCCAAGGGGGGCTGTGTGAGAGAAACAGCAGCGGAGCTGCTGTTGTGGATCGGGCCGACATTGGAGTCAGCACCGTGGAGAAGCTACAGAGTAAAGACAGCCGTGTGGGTGTACAGCACGAACCGAATAAAGGACACTGAGCCAGACATCGTGGTCCAGTCGTTTATTACACAAGTATGGACCTTTTCCACATCTTCTGGTATTTCCTTCTCTCTATACTTGCTTGCATAGCTGATGGATGTCTTAGATAAGTTCCTTCCCGCCAGCTTTAATCAATCTTTCACTTATACCGTCCACTCCTGGACTTTGTTTTTCTTAAGATGTTTAATTGCCTTTTCTGCTTCCTCATACAAAATGTAATAATTTTCATCATCCCTCGGTGGTCAGAATATATTTTCTAGTTCAACCAGCATCTATTTATTCTCTTGATCCGTATCCCTATGCAAATAGCTGCAACATTGTTTCTTCTTTGTACATCAAGATTTTACCGTCCTTGCCTTTTATAACTGTTTCCCTTGGTAGCCACTTTCTATTTGTCTTCTTGACTGGCATTCTCCAGCATAGTATTCAATGTTGCTTCATTGTTTTTCCATCCATCGCGGTTTATCCTTTCTTACCGATGTCCTTACCTCATTGCATAGCTTTTTATACTTATTTTCCATCTCGTTATATTACTTTATTCTTTGGTTCTTTCGGTAAAGTCACGTATAAAGATAAAATAATAAATTAAATACAAGCATACGACGTTTCGATTGCCACAAGCAATCATCATCAGGTATAAATGAAATAGAAACACAAATCTAGTATACTTAGAAATGTAATGTAATACAATAGAGAGTCGGACAACATAACAGTCAACACCCTACCTGGTTGATTACGTTCTTCCTGAGAATGATAAATTTGAGAGAGAGATAAAACACAGAACCAGAGACATATAGACAGACATATAAGCAGACAGATATCATTCTCAGGAAGAACGTAATCAACCAGGTAGGGTGTTGACTGTTATGTTATCCGACTCTCTGTTGTATTACATTACATTTCTAAGTATACTAGATTTGTGTTTCTATTTCATTTATACCTGATGATGATTGCTTGTGTTGCAATCGAAACGTCGTATGCTAGTATTTAATGTATTATTTTATCTTTATACGTGACTTCACCGAAAGAACCAAAGAGTAATTCCTGCAGTCACATATTACTTTATCTTTAGCATGATTTGTCTCTTTTCCTGTGCTAGTTTCAAGGTTTTATCAGTTATACATTTTCTTTTGGGTTTCACTACTAAGGGTATTGTTGCTTCTACTGCTTCCTGCAATATCTTCTTCAGTGCTCATCCCTTGCTGTCTATGCTAAGGTGATCTATTTTTGCTCCCCTGATTCTACTCGATATTTCCTCTTCATATTTCCTCATCTCTTTGTTCTTGAGTGTTTCTATGTTCCTCATATTGCGTTCTGGATATGTTTTAGTTTTAGTCATAGATTGCATAGTACCAAGCTGTGATCTGTTGAGACATTGGCTCCTTGGAATGTTTTGCATAGTCGAACTGATGTTTTCCAGCGTCTGTTGGTCATTACCAGATGTATCGTATTCGTACATTGTCCATTCGATGCCCTCCATGTTCATTTTCTGTGGTCTATTTGTTTGAACTTAGTATTACATATGACCATGTCATGGTTTGAAGCAATTTTTTCCAGTTTCTCACCTCGTTAATTTCTTGCTACATATCCATACATTTTCATTCAACTCTTTTATAATTATCTTAATATTTTTCCTAGGCAGTTCCTTTAACGTAATTTCCAGCATTTGAAATAATTCTTCAATATCCTCTTCTGCGCTATCTGATGTTGGTGCATATTTAGGGGTTTCCCATTAAATATCGCTACAATTACCCTTGGACTATCCACTCTGTATCCCAATAATGATGATGCTTTGGCTTCAGCACTTAACAAGGACCCTACTCCTCTGGTGTGCACTTTATGTTCTCCTGACCAGATCAATTCACACCCATTTATTACCCCCTTTCCTGTCTATCTAACTTCTGCAAGTCCTAGGATTTCGTACTTGTATAATCCCATTTACTTTCTAAGCAGCACTAAGAGTCCTGTTGCCCATAGTGTTCTCACATTCCATGTCCCGACTGTGATCTCCTCATTCGCTATTCTCAGCATCTTGTTGTTTCCACATTTCACTGCTTTATTTCCTGATAGTGTCGAAGCTGCTGCTGCTTTTCAGTACCTAATTTTCCGACTCAATCCCGGTTACTCGATTGGGGACGTGGACCTTGTTGACCGGGGCGACATCCGAGCCAGTATTCTTCTTCTGTGGTCGTTATGTGCATTGGATTACTTGATTATTTTTTGCTCACGGCGAAAGTATCAGCACTCTTTCGCCCGACGCTCCTCCTTTTTTAAATCCTTTATATTAAGTTAACTTGCTTGCTTTCGCGCTTACGACCGTGCAAATCTTTCAGTCGTTTTTTAACACACTTCCCGTGATCCAATCGAGCTGACATTTTGCACACAGACTCGTTGTGCGTGACAATGTATTTTCGTGGAAATTTTTTTTCCAAAATTTTACACTTTTTAAGAATTTTTTTTTTATATTTAATTACCAATTGCTTAATGGTGGCAGGCAATCATCTGACCCATAGGTGGCAGCCATCTCAAGCCAGAGGACGAGAGGACTCTAGCCGCCTGTTTCAAAGACCAATGTGGGCTATGTTGTGGCCCATTTAACACGCATATAAAGGATTTATAGTGAAAAACCTTGTTTTTACGGGTAAATTTTATCCAGGCTTGGAACTGACTAAGATATCTTCTGGATTGTGTACCTCCGAGGTGGAGTTAGATCGGTATTCTGTTTATTACAATATGTATATATATGTATTCTATCAATGTATTAATATATTACAATATGTGCATATATATTAACAAATTGATATAAGCAGAATATTGTCATCTACAGGTACAGTTTAATAGAACGCATATTGATAAGACAATATGATTTATATGCATGTATAATTGAAAATCCACTTCATCTCATGACACTACACATTGAACAAAAGAAGGAGCATATGCATTCGATTTCTTATAAAAAATAAAATGTAGATAGAGGATAAGATGAACGTTTTAAGCCTGGACTTCGGCAGAGAATAGTGGGGGGTATAGGAGGAATTCTAGACCATTGCAAAGGATGATTGGACTTTGCATTTCAAGGGCAGTAGAGCAAGATGAGAAGTGGGAAGTAAGATTAAAAAAACATGTATAATGAGAAGTAAGATTGGATGGATCCCTGAAGGATCTCAGAGATGGTTCTGGTGATCTTGTAGTCAATCTGAGATTAGATTGTGAGCCAGTGGAGAGATTCAAGAATTATGGTGATGTGCTCCCATTTATGGCTGCTTGGGAGAACTATGGTGGCATTGTGGCTCATCTACAATTACTACTACTACTACAATTATGATCTTCTTGGTTCTTTCGGTAAAGTCACGTAGAAGGGAAGTAATAAAATAATAAAAATAAAACATAATAAAAATAAAAATAAAACATAATAAAAATAAATTTATTTTTATTATTTTATTACTTCCCTTCTACGTGACTTTACCGAAAGAACCAAGAAGATGAATTCCTGCAGTCACGAAAGCTTTAAATCAAAATACAATTATGATGTTAACCTATACAACTACGATAACAACAAGACCAACAACTACGATTACAACTACATCAATAAAACCAGCAACGACGACCAGCAACTTCTACTATCACTGCTCACCTCTATTATTTGTGGTTAATACACATTGCTGATTCATTTCATTTTTTATTTCTATTGTTATTCATCACCAGATTATAATAATACTACAATAGCCATTCTAAAAAGTACGTGTAATATATTCACTGTGGTTAGCTACATCGAATTTTCAATTTACTTTACAAGTGAAACTTTTTACTTTATCAAGGAACTCATGGTTAAAATATATTTTGCAGAAGAGAACGTAGCGATTTTAAGGAACAATGATAAATATTGGCAATTCCTTGAGGATAGTTTATTAACTCTTGATCAGTGAGGTGTGTATTTTTAAGTCAATTGCGTTGGAGAGCGTTCCTAACGCCTCGGTTTCCAGTCTAGATGCAAGAACTTATACCCCTCAGTCACCATTGAGAGACTGAAACACAAGACTACTCCCTCTCATTCTCCCCCAAGTTAAAAACAGGAGTGAATATCTGTAAGAAGGGTAACCAAAGTTTTGACTGCTCCTTCGGTTCCTGAACCTCAGCTTAAGATTAGAAACACGTGTTGTTTTTGTGCAAAATGACTCGTGCCAAATAATATTGTACACACTGCAGCCTGGAAATGTGTTTTTTTTTCCAGACGTCCCCTAAATTAGTGAGTTGCAATAATCGAGCCTTGTCGATACTATGCTACGCGTCACTATATTGGCTATGTGGCGACTCAGTATTGGTCGAATGTGTCATCGAGCCCTGATTTGAAAATGTCAGGACCTTAATAAAATTTTAACGTGGTGATCAAACAACATATTCTGATCCAGTATGGTGCCGAGACTCTTTAGATGAATAGAAATTGAATCCTGGAGTCTGCGACTGCCACGCCTGATCTTCTCACAAAAGTCCGACTGCCAAACAGCAGAACCTGCGATTTTCGTGAATTAAGCATAATTTCGTTTCGTACAAACCACACGTACACCGTTTGCATGCAATATTCGAGGTTACCGACGCTATCCATATCTACCTTTGACTTCACTGTGGCGTAAAATTGTGTCAGCATATTTATGGAACTTCATGCCATGCGATGAGATGATATCAGCGATCACAGAGACGTGTGCGGCGATCGGAGACACGTATGTCTACAATATTAATTGAATTAGCAATACCATCTGGCAAGTAAAAAGAGATTCTCAAAGGGTATAATATAAAGAGGACTACAAAATCACATAGCTGCTATGATTTTGAGGTACAATGTAGCTGTGAGATATTAGATCAGCAAGACGTGCTTAATTCTTACATCTCATTGAGGTAAATAAAAATTACTTCAGGGTTTTTTGTTAAAATTATACATAGATAAATTAGTTAATGTTTTATTTTCTACAATTAGTAAACTTGAAGCAGCTTGCCCTAAGTAGTGTGAAAGATATCTCATTTACTATTAGGTAACTAATTATAGTGTGTGTTTTGGATTTGAGTATTTTAGACAGGCTGGGGGAAGCAGTGATTTAATAATTTTTTGAATTACTGCACAGGATCAAAATATGATTGCAATGCAGATGAATTCTGCAACTAGTATAGATTCCATTCCATCGAGGTTTCTGCGGAATGCCTTTAGTTGTCTATATAAATGTTCAGTTCTGAGTAACGTTGGACCCATTTCAAATCTTTATTTTCAAGCTAAGGTCTTTGAAAAAGCAGTGTGGAACAAACTCATCGGGCTCCTGAATACTAATTAAATCTTAGAAAAGCATCAATCATAATTTCATTTCAATGACTGCATAAAAACTGTCCTGGCAAAATTAACCAATGCTTAATTGCAGAGGGCACACTCAAATGCTTTATCCATTTTGGTTCTGCTGGAACATAGTGCAGCTTTTGCTATAGTAGATCACTCGTTTTAATTGACCTTCTCGACACGATGAGATAGTTTGGCTGGTAATGTATGAATTTATTTTATATCTTACCTTTGAAACGGACGATTTTATTTTTTCGCTGTAGGAGTCAGTGTCAGGTTTAGCAAATATTACCTGTAGTGTTCCTCAAAGTCCGATTCTTGGTCCAATATTCTTTTCTTTAAACATTATTGACAACAAAATCTGGATGTCCCAAAATTACCTGCTATTCAACTCCGATAATATTTAAGTTTTGTTAGTAGGTTCTCAGCACCAACTTAATGTGTAAAATATAGATTTGAGTAACTTTAATTCGAATAAAAATATCTGAAGTGAGAAATATGGGTGTTATCTTTGACTCTGCTTTAAGTTATGAGGCACACAGAACAAATATTACAAACGTGTATTTCTATCATCGAAGAAATATTATCAATATTAGACAATTTATGTAATTCACGATGCCGAGTAAATATCCCATGCATGTATTTCATCTAGACAAGACTATAGTGATGCTTTCTCTGTCAAGCCTTATCATGGCTATAGTTTGTGCTATCCTGCAAGGGTTCTCACTGGAACAAAATAAATGACATGAGACTTATTTGCTGACATGTCCGAAGTGGCTTCTAGTGGAATATATAATTTATCATAACATTGTATTACTGATAGCACAACATAAATATTTTCAGTAAATGAGAAAATATTTTGTGGATATGATCATTCATGGGGCTGCAGGATGGATATGCGCATTTTCTTGATGCCATAGCAACTCTCAACACGGCTAATTCACGAAATTTCCGGTCAGTTTGACAGGATTTAATGATGTAAATATAGCATATATTTTAGTGCCCTATGAGAAACATTATAATACATTTACATGCAGTAATCTAAGTTGGTCTCTAGTTCTAGTAACATTCCACTGAAAACGTACAACTTTAGGACTTAGTCAACAAGGCGTAGATAATGTGGAAAACATGTTGTGAGTGACTGTACCTGGGCGTAACGCTCGCTGTTCTTGCTTTCAGTCTGCGAATTCATTCCCATTGTTTATATACGTTTACAAGAAACCCGTTACCAGGGCAACATAACACAACACAATGTTGCGTGACAATACAACTGATGGCTTTTAATAAGTCAGCTGAATACGCGCAACACGTGTCTGTAATTGCTAGTAACAAGGCAATGGTTGGTGAGCTTTAATTGCTGTGGGATTATATTCAAGAATTGGGAAAATACTTCCTTAAAACGCGACGGCTATTTTATAACAAACATGTTCGGACCTGCCTTTGTTATTTTAGTAGCAACATATAGATATATATAAACTGTTTAACAAATTTATATATGTCTGTCATCCAGTCAGTCATTCTTCATGCTCATCATCATACATTGTCTATCTACTGCTGGATGACGGCCATCCCATGCCTGACAACTCACGGTCGTGTGATCCCGTGCACATGTCACCTGACTCAAACAGATTAACTTATAGTCCCGAGAAAAAGTTTGTGACCCGCTTTTGATTTTCACACGTGGTTGTTTTAGTAACTGCAGATACATACTATTAGCATTCCTTCCCTTTGTTAATGCTACCCCCATCCCCTCCCTTTGATGCTGCTAATCCTGTATAATGCACGGGCATAATATGACTTTGAAACTCCTCTTATGCATTTCCCATAAATATGCAAAATTCCGCTTGATATGCAAATTATTTTGTCAAGGCGCTCTTCTTCCACCCCTCCAACCCAGCTTAAATATACGCACCAAGCTTGGTGGTGTTTCATTCTTCACCTGAGGACGGCTGCTTGCGTTGTGGCCGAAACGTCGTGAGAATTATTTTATTATATTTAATTTTTTTATTTTATTACTTCCCTTCTACGTGACTTTACCGAAAGAACCAAGAAGATGAATCCCTGCAGTCACGAAAGCTTTAAATCGAAATTTACTCATTGTTTATTTAATTCTTACATCGTTTTGTTTCAAAAGACATGGGATTGGTTCATATAAACCCCATTGCATATTTAAGAAAAGACCGGTTTTGATTCAAGAAGGCTTTCATTGGGGTTCACAAACTTTTTCTCGGCACTGTAACTCATATCACCATCTTTGTGGTGATTTGTCATCTTCGGTGCATTTTCGTCTCTTGTCTTGTCCATTGGCCATTATTCCTTCTATCCCATCAGAACCTGCCGCCTTTCCAGTTGGGGACACTGCCATGGCTTCCTGGAATTCCTAGATGGTGATTGGCCTACTCAGCTCTGCGCCTAAGTCTGGGAACAGATTGATAAGGGACATTTTGGCAAAAAAAGTATAAATATCCTCTTCTGATGGGGATTCAGAGGTATACAGGATTTCATAGCATTTCCTAAAACGTGTATTTATCTGTCCACACCTGGTTGTTGGCGGATCATTCCCACTTCGGATAGATGCAATGTAAGAGTGGTGTCACCGGTATTTGACCATCCTTGCTAATAGTCTGGCAATGGTTAAGGAGGGGTTGTGGAAAGGCAGTCTCGTTCTTCTGAAGAGTAAGCATGTTTGGTCATTTAACAACCTTCCCAGCTCCACTTTCATGCCGTCTATTTTCTTCAGGGTCTGCGGGCACTAAGTTTATTCATGACTCTCATGGAAACTGACAAGGCTCTCCTCCAGTTGCGGTTGCTTTTCCCGAAAATTTCTGTGCCTATGGGCTCTCTTTTTTTTATCAGCGTGCCCCTGATATATGCTTTATGTGCCAAATTATTTGAGCAGAGGAGAAAGGGTGGATTTAGGGTCCTCCAGGGAATGATCAACTGGTATAGTGACTTTATTTCGGATAAATGGAGTCTCTGTGTGGCATTCTGGTTCGAGGTGGACGCATGTGATATGTCACCAGTGGAGTATTGGAACATATTCTAGTCCCCTCCCACAATGATCTCCTCAATCATTTTCTTGATCAGGGATGCAATAGCGGAGAATTGTTTCAAATTAATAGGGGTGGATTGTACACACTCAACAGTGCGATCTCACTACCTTGGCGTTTTCCTACGAGAAAAGAAAGTATTTACTTTGGGGGTCGAAAGTGTCTGGGGCGTTATTAATAAAAACTAAATAAAATCGCTATGCCTCTACTACCAGAAGTATATGCAGCATGAAAAACATGTCCAACCCAGTTCCTTTAAAGTTTTGAGGCTTCTGATCGTGAGAGGTGCGTTTTTTGTAGGAGAGCGATATCTGCCCTATGTTTGCTCAGGAATGAAAGGGTGCATTGCCTCTTAATGGGGTGATGTAGGCCGTTAACATTGAGGGAGATTGTTTAAGTTGACCACCGACTAGGAAGCAGTCGTGGTTGTCCAAGGGTGGGAGAGGGGTACTGGGCCCATGGCATCAGCAATTTTTATTGAGTGCAGACCAGGCGAGAGGGAGGTACACGTGATGATAATTTGTTGCTGCATAGGGGGAAATCAGGGAAAGGACAACCCACGTAACATAACTAAAACATGTTCCATGGGCTCAATCCTGGGGGGGAGGGGGGATGGTGTGATGACCACTCCCCACCCTCCTTGCAGCAGATTGTTAATCGCGACCCCTAAATTCTCCACAATTACACACTCCCTTTTTTATATATTCCACGACGCCACCGTTCCCATTGACTGTATGATATGTTCCCCTCCCTTGCCCTGCCCACCCCCTCCTCACCATCCCCCCTCCGTATTACTCTCCTCTTCATCCTTTTTTTCATCCTCACCGGACATCCATCATTTTGTACTCGCCTATCCCACCTCACTTTCTTGTTTTCTCTCCCCCTTACTCCTTTGGCAGAACCCGCTTCAAGGCACCGAGTGCTCCTATTGGGGGCCCTTGCCCCAGGAGAAGGCTCCCCATTACCCATCCACCCGGGACCTCACGCCTCCTTCCTACACGCTGCCTCCCTTCTCCTACACATACCCCGCCTTCCTCCGACCTTCCAGAGCACTGACTGCGCTTTGCTGGAGAATACACGGACACGGCGTGGTCTCAAGACCACTCGAAAATCAGCCGTTCAGAGTCTTTAGATTGGGAGACACTCATGTGCTGGCGCGAGGGCAGTTGCTCCGCGCATGCCCCCTTCCGACAACCTGTGCAGGTGCAGAGTCGCGGAGTGGCGGAGCCCATTTGCTCTACTATGCAAGACCCTTGAACGTGGAATATCTCCTCCCACCCATGCCTCCGCGCATCCTACAAGGGTAGAATGGGGCACAAGGAATTTTGCCAGCTTCCCCCATCGTCGGACACGGAATCGGATTGGGAGTGAATGAGTCTGTGTGGCACTTGCATTTGTTTGACCGCCCCCGCTCTCTCCTCCTCCTGCCCTCTTTTCTCTCTTTACTCTTCCCCTCTCCTTTAACCTCTCTTCGCCCTCCCCATCCTCTTCTGTCAACTCCATCCCTCTTTTCCCATTATCCTTATGTTGTTTGTGAATAGGTTGTTACAAAACAATTGTTTGTTGCATTAAGTGGATATATTCGTTATTGTAATACAAATATTGTTCTGCTTGATATCGCGGGTCAATAGTTAAAAATAAATAAGGTCCGCTTTCGATTGCTGCACTGTGGTCTCATTGGAAGTCCATGGTTGATTATGTGTTTTGGCTTGGTCTTTATACCACATGTATTTTTTGGTTGTGTTCCCCCTAGTCTTTATTGTGTTGGTTGTCTTTTCCCTGCTTCCTCCCCCTGCGGCAATTATTGTACGGGTCATGCTCCCTCCACACCCTGAGGCCACTCCTGATGAAAATATTTGATGCCACGGGTCTGATCCCTCTCTCCTGACCTCAGACAACTGCAGCAGACCCCCTGTCGGTGGTTAAATTAAATGTAATTTCTCTGAACGTGGATGCACTGAGTTACACTATTAAGATACAGCCTACTCTTTCATTTTTAAATGGGCACAAGGTAGATATTGCGCTTCTAGAGGCCAATACATCTAGAAGGAAGTGAGTGGGCCAGGTATTTCACGCCGTGTGCAGGTGATCCCCGACTTACAACGGCTCGAAGTGCAACCCTTTGCGTTTACAACCTTTCTCATAGGACCAAAACTCGTATCTATGCCCGTCTAACGACTGGTAATGACGCCAAGTAGATTGTCGCCGAGTCTGCACATATCATGCGATTCGATTGCCCCATGTCATGCACAGACTCGTCGCCTGATGGCGCTGAGTCCGCACATGTCATGCGCACATCATACGCAGACTCATCGCCTGATGTATATGTACCGTATAGCCCATCAGTCTGCAGCTGTGCTGAGAGTGAACGCATCTTTCACAAAAAAAATTCGCCTTTTGCTGTGTCTGAGAAGAGGGACTATGATGGTCAATTGGAAGGACAACGAACCCCCTTCATGGAAAGTGGCATAATATGCTCCTCGCACAGGCAGGCATGAAGCACTTAAGCCACAAGCGTAAAGGAGAGGAATGGGAGTTGAAAGCTGTGCGGTCTTCTTTCCTACAGTCTAAAATTAGCAGGCCAACGAGGATGTTGCGAGATAGGGATGGGAGAAAATAGGGCTAAGCCACTCGGTGGTCAAGCGGAAGCAGAATTAGGAGTGGTGGAAGGCCGGATATTAAGTTCGCTAGCCGCCTGTATGTTTATTTGTTTCTTAGGGTTTTCTTTGGCCCCCCCTTCTCCCATTCTTCCCCTCCCCTCCCATCCCTGGCGTTTCCTTAGCATACTGCATGCTGGTTATTCCTCCCCCACCCCCCTCCCTCCTCCGTTTTCCCTCCCCATTTACATCTTACCCATAACGCGAGGTCCCCATTTGGATGGGGCAGCGTGCCCTATTACCCTTCTTCCCTTCCCCTTTCGTGCAATTCGTAGCACTGTAATGGATTACTGTCGATTTTCTGCACCTCATTACCGGAATTTTTCGGCATGTTATAGAGAGCTCGCATTTTATTGTTTATTTTAAGTTATTCAACAGAACCATCTGTGTCAGTGGCGACACACCACACATCGAAAGACAGCATCAAGAACAATTACACACTGCTTGTGTCAACCCACAAAGCGCTTGCAACAAATACACCACAATACCTTGCTGATTTCGTCAAGGAGCATACACGATCACGCAAACTCCGGTCATCCTCGTGTGGGTTTTGGTAAACCATTTAACAAAGATGGTCACTGCATCACGCTTTTAGATGCGCTTCTGCGGCCGTCTGGAATGCGATTTTCAGAAGCCACTGGAGCTATGCACTTTTAAATCTAGGCTGAATACTCATTTCTTTAGAACTATTTTTGTTTAGTTTGTCGGCCTTCCCTCGAACCTCTAATTATCATGGTTGGCTCCACTAAAACCCTCTGCTGGGTGTTAGGTAAGTGGATGAAACATTTGGTGGTCTGGCCACATGGCAAATATACACTTAACGAATTTCAAAATCATCTTAACTCGCAAAACCCATCCATCCAGTTCACCATGGAAGTGGAAGTTGACAGAACTATATTTCTGGATATTCTGCTCGGGCGCGGTCGAAATGGTCAAATAACACACATCATTTACCAAAAGAAAATGCACACCGACGCCTTTATCAATGCAGTGTAACACCATCATCCCACACAGATATCCTCTCCCATCAAGACGCTCATACATCGGGCTAAAAAGTGTCAGATGGTGATAGTCTGAGAATTAAAATTAAACATGTTAAAGTAGCGCTGCAATTGAACGGTTACAATTGAAGAAGAGACTTGAGATGGTTTAAGCAGGATTATTATTCTCAAGGCAATTCACACCGTACTTCCACTCATAAAAACCAACCCCGAACCCTCCAAATTGTTGGCCTTGTTTCTCAGCCTCCTCGGGCATCCTCGTAGGTTGTTGCAAGGCCACCACCACTTCTCCTTCCTGAACTTCTGTCGGCTGTGCGTGCCCCACAGTCACTTTCAGTGCCTCGAGGCAGCACTCATCCTGGGCGCCGAGAGGTTCCTCGGCTTGAGTCTCTCCTCCTGGGAGTTTGCGTCGACTGAGTAGAGACATCCCACCACTGCCACCAAGTGAAGAGGAGACTTGAGATGGTTTAAGCAGGATCTTTATTCTCAAGGCAACTCACACCATACTTACACTCATCATCGAAAACCAACCCTGAACCCTCCAAATCGTCTCCCTGAAATAGCCTGTCTCCTGCCCTTTTTAACAGTCATTCTCTTCTCGAGCTTACCCCTCTACTGCTAATCCTCCTGGGGGCTAACCCGATCAGTGTCCTCCACTCAATAGTCGGATTGTGTGGCGTACACAGCAGTGTCCCCGTGACCCTTAACCCGTGGTTGTGTGGTGTTTGTGTGCGAGGATGTCCCAAATATCCTCTACACAATGATGCACAAATCAACAGGGCCATTAATGCCAAAACCAAATCAAATAATGAGTGTTGAAACTGAGCAAGTAATTAAAACTATAAAAATACCGTATATTTTGAGAGTAACTGATAAACTAGCCAGATGTTTGGAAAAAGAAAACATCCAGTCAGATTTGTCACGGTACATAAAATACTGAAATTTATATCTGGTATAAAATATGTGTAATGACAGGGTGACACCTGCTGGCCGGAAAGGGAATCACAAATAAGGGCATGGTTAAGCACCAACCAATCAGAGAAGGAGGTGTATCTGGGGCAAAGGTAACAGGTGGGGTTAGCTGAGATACTCCGGGAACCTGCTTTAAGGTTCCATAAGAGGGCATGGCCGGAGGTGGGGCCTAGCCATGCCTGGGGGAATATAAGGGGGAGCAGACCCGGGGCTCGTGTGTGGGGTCCTGGCTGCATCACTGCTTGCCGACATCTCTCTCCATCGTCCGACCACGTGGAATATCTCCTGCATGGTTTCCATCGCCGTCATCGTCACACTGCCAGCCAGTTTCAGTTTTTCATTTATTTGGTATAGCCCTGTGAGCCATTCGGATCTTGAATCGGGTGCAACCGCAACAAACAAAAAACAAAAAACGTGAACAAGAAAACATCTTAAAGTGTCTATGCGCAAACAGAAAAATCCAGGAAAAAAAATGCAAAGTCTTCCAGAAAAAAAGCACCGTACACCAAAGCTGTGCAAAAATCCCAATGGGATGCAAGTCAAACAAAAACAACAACAACCACAAGGACAACTTAGACCAAAGCCATCATTCTAACTCCGCATTACAACAAACATGGCCAAACCAAAAAACTTTTTCTAAATCACCAAAATAAAGCCATAAGCAATGTAACAGTGATCATAAAAACTTTGACCGAAATTTTACAATAAACAACATAAACAACATGTACCACCAAACCCTGTAGCCATAGCTGGCTGCATGATTCACTCCACAACAGCAGGAGCATCAGTAGGAGTATAAAAAAATTTCAAATGCACCTTTAAAGATCAGCACCACTAAATCAAAACAAAAGATCAAGCCAGTGGCATAGCTGAGTGAGGGCGATGGGACCAAGTGGAGTAATCGGCTGTGTGTGTAGCCAGTAGAGGTGTTAATACCTAGAGTTATACTCAGTATGAGGAAGAACAAGTGTTGGCCTATGTTGTGCCCAGTATCAGTAATAAAGAAGATGTACCCTCTACACGACGTGTCGTGGAAGTTGCTCATTACATATGTATTACCGAAGCTATCAGCAGAGGATGTGTACCTGATTAATTGTGCTTGTGGCAAATGTTGCATTGGGCAAACAGGACGACTAATCAGTACGATACTAAAAGAACAAAAAATATATATTAAATACTCCAAATACAACTGTCGGCAGTGGCAGAACACGCGTGCCAACAAGGACACGCAATAGATTTTGATGTTGAAGTTCTGTGCAAAACTAGTTACCACTGGCCAAGACTAATTAGAGAATCTATCGAAATTGAGAGAAATTTAAATAATTGTAACCATTTGGATAGCCTTGGAAGCGAATCATAAAATACATTGTTTAAATGTATGCCATTGCAAACTTGATTTGAAGCTTTCGTGACTGCAGGAATCCATACTCTTTGGTTCTTTCGGTAAAGTCTTCGGGCAAGAAAAAAATAATCCAGCAGTAGAACTGCTGGATTAATGGGGTTTAACGTTGAACTGCTATTTTCGTGCACACAATTTTCGTGCACACAATCGACAGAAGGTACAAGAACAATGGGCTTGCATAATGCGCATCAATAATGTACATTAATTACCATATAAATAACCCAACCGGCAATGGATTCCCATTTCAATTTATAAGCATTCATTAATCTCCCCCCCACTTCACTCAAGAAGGGCTCAGAAGCGATGTTATCAATCTTCTACTCTATTTCAGGAACGAAAAGGAGGATTTCTTCACAAATCTGGCAGTCACCTGATGAAGCTCGTTGTAATTGCTGGTGATACATCGTTATTAACAAAAACAAAATTAAAATCGCTATGCCTCTACTACCAGAAGTATATGCAGCATGCAAAAACATGTCCAACCCAGTTCCTTTAAAGTTTTGAGGCTTCTGATTGTGAGAGGTGCGTTTTTTGTAGGAGAGCGATATCTGCCCTATGTTTGTTCAGGAAGGAAAGGGTGCATTGCCTCTTAATGGGGTGATGTAGGCCGTTAACATTGAGGGAGATTGTTTAAGTTGACCACCGACTAGGAAGCAGTCATGGTTGTCCAAGGGTGGGAGAGGGGTACTGGGCCCATGGCATCAGCCATTTTTAAATCCTTTATATTAAGTTCGCTTGCTTGTGTAGGGGTTATTACGGGAGAAAAGGCGGACGGGAAACACAGGGGTGTCCGCACCCACACACACGGGTGTCTGCACCGACGTCCGCATCCGTTAACCACTGGGGGGCCATGGGGACTCTGTGATCCCCCATAGCCCCGCCCCTCCGAGGGGATCCCTATAAAAGGTGGGGAGCCAGAGAGCTCGAGGCGAGTTACAAGAAGAAGCTTACCAGTGAAGTCTGAAGACCGGCAGAGTAGGCCCTGGGACTCCCCTGCCTCGCTGCCCTTGTCAGGGCCGAGCTGGGTAAGCCAGCGGCGCGGCCCAAGAGCTTCCGGACCTCTGCTCTTGTAAGGGCAACGCCGGCTTAGCTGGGTGCCGGGATCTGTGCTTAACCAGGGCCAGATCAGACAGCCTCCCGTAGCCTATTAGAGGAGGACTGGGAACAGGACAGGGGACTTAGTACTAGGGGTGGTTAGTACGGGTGAAGGGGCCGTTACCCCTTCAACTATTGTGTCTGTCCTTGAGTTAATAAAAGAGTGTGCCTGAACTCCGTCGTCAGTCTCCCTGGAACTCAGTACATCTGGCGTCAGGAGTGGTCCAAAGCATGGATACGAGACGGACGACTCGTGCCCAAGACCCCGGAGAGGACGACGATGAGGGAGAGGCGGTGCAAGACATCGCCGCCGACGTACCTGGCCAACCGCTGCCGGCTCCAACACCTGCGGGACAGTCGGAGAGGGTCGGGACGTCGGCTGATGAGTTGGCGTTAGCCCACTCCCGACTGGCGGAGCTCCTATATGCAGCGGCCGCCATGCTGGAGCAGATAACTCGCCTGGGGCCGGGGGGAGCGGCGCAGCGGGAAGACGGCCAGCGCCCGCCAGAAACTCCCGCCTTTGCGATGGGCCGGAGGCTTGAACTTCCCGCCACAAGTACAGTAGGAGCCGAGGGAGGGGCCCCAACTCGTCACGCGGGCGGCGGGGCCCAACCAGCGAGCGCCACGTCATCGGCGGGGGCGGGTCGCAGTGGCTGCCTATCAGCGGTCGCCAGGTCATCACCAGCGGACGACAGCACCGACCAAGCTGGAACCAGCGCGTCACCAACGGCGCGACCTCCACTAGGGTCCGCCATTGCTTCCCATACTGTCCATGGACACGGTACGAGTGCTGGGAGATTATCGGAGACGGAGCTGACATTTCAGCAACGCCTGCCGGCCCTGCAGGTGTTCGTATCAAGCGGCGGCGATTGGGGTGGGTTCCAGCGCCGTTTCCTCGCCCACCAAGAAATGGCTGGGTGGACGGACAACGAGGCACTGTGTGCTCTTCCGGCGATGCTGGACGGCGATGCCCTCAGCACCCTCACCGCTGCACCCAAGTTGGCACGCTCCATGCTTCAGTCGGCGCTGCAGGTGCTGGCCACGGTTTATGGGCCGCCTTCCGATTGTCGCCAGCTTTTCTACGAGCGGCAGAAGGGCGACAAGGAGTCACCACTCGCGTACCTCACGGCCCTGCTGTCGTTGGCGAAGGCGGCCTTCCCGCGCATGGGCGAGGAAAGGATCGACGCGATGGTGGCCAAGAAAATTTTGCTGCTGGCTGACGACTTGAACTTCGTCATCCTGGCACAGGATGATGTGGACATGTCGTCATTACGGGCTGCAAGGCACATTCATGCAAATCTGATTTCCCAGCAGAGGAAGGCTAACAAGGCAGCTGCGGGACACACCGTGGCGGCGACCACCTCCGAATCTGAGGGGGGCTTCGCTGCGGGCCGTTCTGCGGGATGGCGGTCTGGCGGGCGACCGGCTCGGGACGTACTGAGCCACCGAGAGCAGCCCAAGTCTTCTGGAGCGCTCGTCGTGTGCTACAACTGTGGCCTCCGGGGCCACGTGGCTTCGGGATGCCAGGCTCCTCGACAGCGCAGAGCAAGAACTGCGGCTGAGGACGGGCCTCTTCAAAAGCCTCCACAACATCCTCCGGCAAGTCATGGCACCCCACATGTTCGGCCTGCACGCACACCCACTTCCCTCTCACATGGCCCGACACACGATTCTCGGGGTTCGGGTGCTGGTGCGTCGGGTCGCGGCTTGATGGGGAGGGCGCTCCAACCGGGCCAATGGTCCGAGTTGGCTCACCGGGTTGTGGCTGCGTCGGCGGGGTCGTCCGTTGTCACGGGGCACATTGATGGGGTGGAGGTACGGGTACTGATTGACACGGGAGCTATCATTTCAGATTTGATTTATAATATCCTGCCCGTTCAGAGTCGCCCGTTGCTCCCCGTCGACATACCATGTTACGCTGCAAACGGGGGCTCGTTAGGTATCATTGGCCAAATTCGAGCGCAAATTTCTATCGGGGACATTAAACTATCTGGCCCGGTGTTGGTCTCCTCCTCACTGGCAATTCAGTGCCTGTTGGGGACAGACTTTTTGGCCAAATTGCCTGTCAAAATTTTGATTGACCAAGGATGCATCGAGCTTCCATCGGGCCGACGTATAACGTTCCTGCCTTCCACCCCTGCCTTGCGTACTGCCTGTGCAACGGTACAGGTGCTCGTTGCTCGAACGGTGCACGTACCCCCGGGGGCGCAGATGCTTATGCCCCTGCGGTTGCGTTGACCGTTCGCTAAAGGGGTCTCAGACCAGGGCATTATGCTGGGGCCGTCCAGGGCCGGGGTGAATGGGCCAGATTTGGTGACGGCCCAGACTATTGTTAAAGGGGATGAGGACCCGTTTATCGCGGTCCTCAATGTCGGGACATGGACGGCAGTGGTTTCACAGGGAACCGTGTTCGCACATGCGATTCCTGTACCTGCGGAAACGCTGATCATTGGCCAGGTGGCCACCGATTCTCAGCCGCGACTGCACTCAGACATTGACGAGGGTTGGCTGGAGGTGCTTTGTGCTGAGTCACCTGACCTGTCCGACTCACAACGTGCTAAATTGCGCACCCTTTTGCGAGAATTTTCCGACGTCTTTAGTAAGCACCAATACGATATCGGATGTACCAATTTGCTGCGCCACCATATTGACACCGGTGACAACGCTCCTATCCGCCAAAATCCCTTTCGGTTAAGTCCCGCCGAAAATGATCATGTCAAATCGGCTGTAGATGACATGTTGGCTTCTGACATTATTTCTCCCTCGACCAGCCCTTGGGGTGCACCCATAGTATTGGTTAAAAAGCACGATGGGTCCCTAAGGTTCTGCATTGATTTCCGGCGGTTAAATAAGATCTCGGTGGCCGATGCTTACCCGCTTCCTCGAATGGACGAATCTCTGGATGCCCTAGCGGGATCACGATTCTTCTCCACCTTGGATTGGCTCTCAGGGTTTTGGCAACTTCCCTTGGACGACGAATCGAAGCCCAAAACGGCTTTTCGAACGCCGCACGGCCTCTTCCAATTCAATCGGTTACGTATGGGGCTCCACTCCGCTCCCGCAACGTTCCAGCGCCTGATGGAATTGGTTCTCGCTGGCTTGCAATGGGAGGTGTGTTTGATTTACCTAGACGACGTTATCGTATTCAGTAAGACGTTCGAGGAACATCTTGATAGGCTTCGGGCCGTCTTTCTCAAAATGCGCGCAGCTAATTTGAAATTCAAACCACAAAAGTGCCATTTGCTACGCGAATCTGTAAGATATTTGGGTCACATCGTCGGCCGGCCAGGTATCTCAACCGATCCCGCCAAAACGCGTTGTGTCAGCTCCTGGCTGACTCCCACCTCGGTGGGGGAGGTTAGAAGCTTCATCGGTTTTGCTTCATATTACCGCCGGTTTGTCGCGGAGTTCGCTTCCATCGCTAAGCCGTTACATGCCTTAACGGCCAAGGGGGTGAAATTTCATTGGGGGCAGGAGGAGGAGGCCGCCTTTAACTCTCTTCGGGATGCCCTGGTGGGGGCCCCGCCGTTGAGTTACCCCGATTTTTCTCTACCTTTAGTGCTCGACACGGACGCGAGCAAGACGGGGATTGGGGGCGTGCTTTCCCAAGTTGTGGGTGGCGTGGAGCGCGTTGTGGCTTATGGTAGTAGAGTATTGTCTCCTGCCGAGCAGCGATACTGCGTCACCTGCCGTGAACTGTTGGCTATTGTTTTCTTTATTCAACAGTACCGGCCATATCTGTACGGCCGGCGTTTCACCGACCGTACAGATCATGCGGCATTGCAGTATGCCCTGCGTATTCACCAGCCATCGGGGCAGTTGTCCCGATGGCTGGAGATCATTCAGGATTTCGATTTCGAAACAACGTATCGGAAGGGGATTCGCCACACCACTGCCGATGCCCTGTCATGCCTGCCGGTCGCTTCTGATTGCACTTGTTTCTTGGGCTCGGGGCGTTGCAAATCGGCGAGCGACGGCCAGGATCGGGTCCTTGCGGCCGCCGTTGAGGCTCCTTCGAACGTTGACCCTATTGCTATGGGAGGGAAGGATTCCCTACTGGGCTTGCCAGGTGCGGAGTGGGGGCGCCTCCAAATGGAGGATACTTCCCTCCTGGCGCTACGGCGTCGCGCGGAAGGATCCGGTCTGGGAAAGTTGGGCGTTTATTCCTGGGGGTTGTGCCAGGGCCTCCTCATGCATTGGGATGGAACGATCCGCCGCCACAGGCTGGTGGTGCCTTCCGCATTGAGGGGTAGGGCTGTATGGGCCGCTCATGAGCGGCTCCTGCACCTGGGCACCCCCAAAATCCTTGCCATGCTCCAGCTTAATTTCTTTTGGCTGGGCATGGCAAGGGATGTGGACGATCTGTTGCAGTCTTGTACCCAGTGTGCTCAGCGGAAGCCACCAGCGAGGGGAGCCAGCCCACCGCTCCAGTCTATTTCGGTCACCCGGGTTAATGAGCTTGTCGCTCTTGATATTTTGGGGCCGTTTCCTTCCATGCCGAGGGGTAATAAGTACCTGCTGGTTGGCGTGGAATATTTCACGCGATGGCCTATGGCTTGGCCCCTCGCCAACCACTCAGCAGCAGCCGTTACGGAGGCTTTTGTCCAGGGCTATGTCCTCGACAAGGGCGCTCCGGAACGGTTGTTGACCGATCAAGGAAAGAATTTCACTAGTGCCCTTTTACACGAGGTGTGTGAGCTGCTGGGTACGAAGAAAATTCGTACTTTGCCTTACCACCCACAAACGGATGGTAGAACGCCTGCATAGGACTCTTACGTCCATGCTGTCCCACCACGTATCTGAGTCCCAAACCGATTGGGACCTTCAGATCCCGGGAGTCCTGGCAGCATACAGGATGGCTCCTCACGCGGCGACCGGATTCTCGCCGTTTTTTTTAATGTATGGCCGCAAAGTCGACCCGCCTGTCGCGACTCAGCTGACAATTGCCACACCACCAAGTTGGCGGACCATGTTAAGTTTAACATCCTCCGGTTGGCTGAGGCACGGGAGGCGGCCATGCAAAACTCTGACTCTCACCAGAAGCAGAATCAAAGGTTGCGATCGCGCCGGTCACACACGCACGAATGGCACCCGGGCGACAGAGCGTGGCTGCACTGCCCCCAGGTGCCATTGGCCACCTCGTCTAAATTGTTGCGACCGTGGAGGGGCCCCGTGGAAATTGTGCAGGTTATGCGGCCTCAATGTGTTCGCATTAAATGGGGGAAGCGTCGGTGGTTCGTGCACCCTTCATGGTTGAAGCTGTTCTTTGCTCCACATGCTTCCTCTCATGACTATGGCCAAACATGTGGGGGGTCCACCGACTCCTGGAGGGCGGGGTCACCGCCAGCCTCTGATCCGCTGCCAACTGTTCCATCTTCAGGGGCCCAAGGACTGACGCCCTCTCGGCCGCCAGCCTCCCCCGAGGGGGTCGGCACTGGCTCGTCCAGGAAGCCGGAGGGTCGTGCACCTGCAAATTTAACACCTGCCGCTGACCCTACCGGGTCGGGCCTTTGTGACGGGCCCGCTGCACGGACACACGCCAAGACGCGCCGGTTGTTGTGAGTTGCTTTCCGCACGTGTTCCGCTGCTGGAGGGCTCGCTCACCTTTTTTTAAAAAATTTTTGTGTGTGGGGATGGGGAACCACGGTCTGTACATATGTTTCATTCGGGGGTGGTGGTTATTTATAGGGGACCGTCGGTTGTTGTTACACTTGTTCTTGTTATTGTTGTTACGAGGCACACGCGTGTTGACTGTGTTAAATCTTTATTCTTGGGTTTTGAGGGATTGTTGCAGCCGGGACGGCTGCGAGCTGTACAGGGGGGGGGGTGATGTAGGGGTTATTATGGGAGAAAAGGCGGACGGGAAACACAGGGGTGTCCGCACCCACACACGGGTGTCTGCACCGACGTCCGCATACGTTAACCACTGGGGGGCGATGGGGACTCTGTGATCCCCCATAGCCACGCCCCTCCGAGGGGATCCCTATAAAAGGCGGGGAGCCAGAGAGCTCGAGGCGAGTTACAAGAAGAAGCTTACCAGTGAAGTCTGAAGACCGGCAGAGTAGGCCCTGGGACTCCCCTGCCTCGCTGCCCTTGTCAGGGCCGAGCTGGGTAAGCCAGCGGCGCGGCCCAAGAGCTTCCGGACCTCTGCTCTTGTAAGGGCAACGCCGGCTTAGCTGGGTGCCGGGATCTGTGCTTAACCAGGGCCAGATCAGACAGCCTCCCGTAGCCTATTAGAGGAGGACTGGGAACAGGACAGGGGACTTAGTACTAGGGGTGGTTAGTACGGGTGAAGGGGCCGTTACCCCTTCAACTATTGTGTCTGTCCTTGAGTTAATAAAAGAGTGTGCCTCAACTCCGTCGTCAGTCTCCCTGGAACTCACTACACTTGCTTAGGACCGTGCAAATCTTTCGGTCGTTTTTAACCCACTTCCCGTGATCCAATCGAGCTGACATATTCCACACAGACTCGTTGTGCGTGACAATTAATGTTTGTGAAAATTTGTTTCCAAAATTTTACACTTTTTAGGACAAAAATATTATATTTAATTACCAATTGCTTAATGGTGCAATGCAATCATCTGACCCATAGGTGGCAGCCATCTCAAGCTAGAGGACGAGAGGACTCTAGCTGCCACGCATATAAAGGATTATAGTGAAAAACTTTGTTTTTACTGGTTATACTTATTATTGAGTGCAGACCAGGCGAGATGGAGGTACACGTGGTGATAATTTGTTGCTGCATAGGGGAAAATCAGGGAAAGGACAACCCACGTAACACAACTAAAAAATGTTCTATGGGCTCAATCCTGGGGGGGAGGGGGGGGATGGTGTGATGACCACTCCCCACCCTCCTTGCAGCAGATTGTTAATCGCGACCCCTAAATTCTCCGCAATTACACACTCCCTTTTTTATATATTCCACGACGCCACCGTTCCCATTGACTGTATGATATGTTCCTCTCCCCTGCCCTGCCCACCCCCTCCTCACCATCCCCCCTCCGTATTACTCTACTCTTCCTCCTTTTTTTCATCCTCACCGGACATCCATCATTGTACTCGCCTATCCCACCTCACCCTTCTTGTTGTCTCTCCCCCTTACTCCTTTTGGCAGCTCGTTGTAATTGCTGGTGAAACATCGTAATCAGATTGAAAATATTGTGGCTTTGCCCTCCAACACATCGGTGTGCTGTACTAGTAACGAATTGACATGTTTTATTTACGTGACAGCCCTTACTAACCCAAAAAACCTGTATTATGCACTTTACTGAGGCACACTTGTTGAAATTTAGAAAACACCCTGATCAGTTAACCAATTTACCTGAAGGCTGAAATATCGTTAAAGTAATATATCTCGGCCCTAAACTCGAAAATATTTGTAAACCTAATGACTATGGCCCGAAATATGGCTCATGTGTGCCCACCTGTATAATAAAGATACTTTAAACCTTGTCTCTTTTTTTCTCCGACTCCAAAATATTTGACCACGTTATTCCCTTCTATCTAAAACTATCATTACTATACTCGCGACCATCACTTATCGCCAACTCCGGGCTCAGCAGACTTGTGTAGATCCGGGATATTTCTCCCTGCAACACAGCAGAAGAGGTTTTCTACCGCGCTTTGTCGCGGCGAGGTCGGGCTACCATGTTGCGTCAGGCGGCATGTCCTGTGCGTACCTCTGTTGCCCTCCCGCAGCTCAGCGTCGTCCGAGCGCACCGTGTCGCCCCGAGGCACCAGCAGGACGGGTTGAGAGGGCAGAGGACATGTGCCTCACGTTCCACCCTCTCAACATTAAATGAGGCGACCTTGCGCGTCCACCCGCGCTGCCTAGCAATCCTACTCCATGCGCCCGTGTCTCTTTCCCTATTCTCGGCTCCTCCTCCCTTTTGTCACTCTCAGTTGGGCTTCTCCACCCCTGTCCATCTCCCCGTTCTGCTCATGAAACACCTCCCCCAACATACAGCCCCCAGCCGAGGGAGGGGCGGAATGAGGAGTGGGTGTGAGGGTTGTTTTTTTTTTTCAAATGGAAGAGAGACAAGTTTAGCTCCATTTTCTTCTCCCGTGCAATTTCCTCACTATCAAAGTGCACCAATGTGGAACTTTAAACGTGCTTCAACGGTGACAGAAAGATGGACAAATAACTAAATCCGGAATACAGATAATCATAACAAGATTTGGAAAGTATTAGCTATGCCTTGGTTCGTTATGAACTATTGACGCTCTATGCACAAGGACAGGAACCAAATGTGGTGTATAATAATTTCTCAACAACCAAGTAGGACCAACTCTTTAAAATTATACACATCTGCATAGTGCCCCCGCGCATCGACAAAGATAAACCACGGAGAACAAACACCTCTCAAAATGCTCGGCAACATTCACAGCACACATCTGCACAGCGCCCCCTCTCAACAAATACGGAACACCGAGCACCACGGACTCCTCGAAACTTCTCTAAAGTTAAACAACATACAGCTACCCAGCACCCCCGTGTGTTGACAAAAACAGAGCACTGTGGTAACACAACATACAGAAAGCATGCGACGACTGTTCATACCAACCCGTCCGCATGATTCACTCTTGGGTGACGAAACTACGCAGCAGAGGCATAGAGTACATAACTGCAGTCTGACGACTTGCCTGGTGTTTTCAACAGCACCCTGAGCAACTCAACGCAGTTGCAGTCTCGGGACTTGGTTGGCGCTATCAAGAGCGCTTTGGACAACTCAACATGGCTGCAGTCTTGGTCTCGGAGCTCGTGTTCTTGATAGTGCTCTTAAGAGGCTCCACGTGGCGACAGTTTCGGGACTTAGCTGGTGCCTCCAACCGCACGTTGAACAACTCAACGCAGTGACTCCACACGGCGATAGTCTTGGGAGTTGGGTGACATCTTCACCAGTGCCCCGACCAACATAACGCAGCTGCAGACTTGGTCACTGCACCACCAGCCCTGTAGTAGCAGCAGGTACTCTTCAAGAGTCCCCCTGGTCGTAGCGAGCATCGATCATCCGTCCTTCCCTGGGTGAACGCGGACTGCCCCAGCCAATGCCAAACACACCGCGCCCCCGGATGTACGCCGACCACAACCTCTGACCAACCACCCCCGATAAACACCGATCACACCACTGCTCGCACACGCGCAACGCTCACTTAAATCCATAAATTTAGTCCCGCCCTCATAGCTTCGTTCTCACTCCCTCCCTAGCAGCCAATTCACTGCCTGTTGCTGAATGGCAGACATTTGTCTTTCGCCTGTCAACTTTTTTCAATCAACTTGGCACGTGCGGCATCCTCATATTATTATATTATATTAAACTAGATTTTGCGTTGCCGAAACCTGCCACCAATCACGCATAGACCCGTCGACTGCCCCCTCACCCCACGCCACCTGATCTGTCCTGACCAATTTGTGTCCCCCCCCCCCCCTAAATTAGGCCACACTGAGTGGCGCCGTTGCATCCCGAATGTGGGGGTTTTGGGGGGATTCTCCCCCATAACCACTCACCCCCCTCATGTAACCTCAGTCACCTCGGCTTACCCCGGCACCACAGCGCTCACCCACACCGTTACATTGGGGGGAGCGGCTCGGAAGGGCTGCTACAATGAGGTTCACTAAATACACTGCGGCATGACGTAAGGGAGCTCGTGCCATGAAGTCAACTCAGTGCACGCCGCTAACCTTAACCCATACTTCGCCCCAGAGTTTTACTCCCCTAATGTGGCTGCTTACACTAAACTCGCCGACCACCGACGCGGTGCCCTTAATCTACCTACATGGGTCAAACACATATTCACCCACCGAGACCACACAATTTGCTCAATTTAACCAAGTTTATTACAATACTGACAGTTACCTGAACACATGCCTTGGAAGACCACCATGCAAGAACAAGCGATTATTTGGATTCTATACCTGCACTGTCTGGCACGACTCTCCCTCTACAACCATGACACTGCTGTTTAACATGAGTATGACTCTCAAACAAGTCGGGCAGTGTTGTATATGTTGTATTATGAAATTTTGATAAAAAATAATAAAATTAATGAAATTTCGAAAAATGCACAAATCGCATAAATTATGATAATGTGTGTAATTATATGCTTAAATTATGATAATCACGGAGATAATCGTAGTAATTTATGCGAATGCTTGCGATTATGTTAATGTGTGCAGTTATGATAATTAAGCTTAGTTTCGTTTATCCAGAGTTGTATCAATCAGGATAACACGATTATCATTGATTAAACATTTACTGATTATCTTAGTGTGTTTATGTTATGTTAGGTCTCCAATTTCATATCTCATCGCAGGATACAGTTCTTATGAATAAGACAGTTTTGCATGGATTTGTAAAGAAACACTCGAGATACTTCTGTGTTAACAATTTTATTCTAAACAAACCTGTGATATTCTAACATGCACAGGCAAAAGCATACGTCCATAGATTCATTGGCGAGATTATGCAATTAACTAAACTGAAGGCTGACACTCTTCTAACAACCGTAACCTCTACTTTTCCACCAGACATCTCATTAGTTCCCTCATGTATCGAGCACAATCGGCGACTGGCCGAGTTTTAAAACAAGCATGCGACGATATTCATATGACGGCAATAAAATCACTTATTGTACCCCGAAGGCGAAGCATAAGTCATAAGATTTGTTGGAAAGATTATATCTTTTAACGGAATGTTTGAGACAATGGTGGGTGAGGGCGTGTGTTGGTGGGAGAGCGAATCTGGCTCTGTTTTAATTAATTATTCGGCGAGACTCTATGGCAAAGAAACAGGTTTGACACGATATTCACTCTCTGTAACGTATCGATTCGCAATGAAGATTTCGAGAGTTTTATTTTGCATCGATGAATCTATTGGTCGTTTATGCGATAAGAGAAACGAAAATATAAAGGCAAGAAAAAATTCACACTCTTATACCCGACGGATTCTTAATTACTCAGAGGGCCACGATTCCTTATGGCCAGCTGGTGTTCAAACTTTATAATTAGTCTTCTGATGATTGTCTAGGGTTGGTCCCATTGTGAGAGGGGTGGATTGTCTCTGGGATAAATTCTTGCATGCCTCGCGGGAAGTAGGTGTGTGTGTGTGTATGTGCTTCCTTGAGTCTGTGAGTGGGGGAGGTGATACGACCCTGGTTCGCAGATTTCCTCTCGCCCATGCGGGTTGCAGCCGCGACTTTCTCCGCAGGGAGGTGAGCGGCGGCGCTTGGCGGCGCTTGGCGGCCCTCGGTAGCTGACGGCGCGGTGGCGCGCTCTCGGTAGCTGACGGCGCGGTGGCACGTTCTCTGCAGCTCTGACGGCGGCGCTCGTTCGGAAGGCGTTGACTCTCTTTCTCCACTGCGGGATGACGAGTCGGTTCTCGTTGGTGCTGGTTGATCTGTGTGTGCGTATTGAACACACGGCGCATGCGTTGGCGCTGTCCTCTTCCTCGCAGCCGTTCGATCAGGCTTTCTCCACTGCTTCGTGCTCTCTGCTTTGCTCGCTTGGTCGACGCTTGGCGATCTCCGCCCTTCCTACAGGTTGTTCGCTGGTCGTCACTCTGGCGATGAACGATGCTTCGTTCGTTGCTGGGTGGACGTTGGGTGTCTTTGTTGGCTCGAGAGTGATAGCTGGAATCTCCGTCAGCTTCACTCGCAGCTCGGCGACTCAGTGTGGCGATTCTTCTTAGGTGGTGCAGACCTCGGCTTGTCGATGCACGTCGCTACCCCGCGAACATCGTCATTCTGGATGCCGGAAGAGCTACTTCGTAGTCGGCGTCGAGACGAGTTGGGGGCCGGAGCCCCGGAGACGAGATGGGGGCCCTGAGCCCTGGTGATCTGTGGTGGGGGCCGGAGCCCTGGTGAGGTGGGGGCCGGAGCCCTGGAGATCTGTGTTGAATGGATTTTGCCTCAGCTTATATTGAGAAAATCCACTCAGTTTTTCCGAGTTGTTCAAAGGCCGGGTCATATAACTTTTCCCTTTGTTCGTGTGCGTTTCGTCCGTGTGTGTGTGTGTTTTATTGTGTTTTATTGGAGGAAAGGTTTTTCAAAAGCCACAGCTGCACTCAATAATTCTGGAAGGAGAGGTGGGGGCTTCCTCGCGAACCGGCGTCACATGAGTCATCAAAATAAACCAGACCGACGCTTCGCGTTCGTACCGAGGTTACAAAAATCATAATCACGTTTTTTTTGTTATTATGAATAATATTGGTCGCGAAAGCCTACACGTTAAGCCAGTCTTATAATCCTTTCCCTCGCTCTGGGCGTTTATCCTTTGTCTCTTATTACTTCGTTTGGTTTGGAAGTTAAAATGACTAACTTTTGCTGTTTAGTAGTATTGTGATTTGATGGTAAGTGACTCAATGCATGTCGTAGCCGTGTTCACGGTATTTCATCGTGGTTTGATCTCCCTATGGGGAAATGTTATTTGCTCGCATGCGCAAATCTTGCTGTCCGTGCTGCGGGGAGACAAAGACGGCTGTGCTCCGTCATTGGAGCACCCTGCGCGTGAGATTATTTATTTATTTTTAGAGGCACTGTTAATTCCCTTTCTCGAGCCGTCGCTCGCTCGCCCCGAACTTTTATGAGGGTCATTTCCTGGCTTTGTGTGTGTGCTCCGTGGCCGCTCCTCTCGGGAAGACAAAGACGGCTGTGAGATGCTCGCTTTCCCTGGAGTGTTGCCTGTTGGTTAATTATGATAGATTTCTCAGCCCTTAATTCTCCTAGGAGATCCACTCTAATTTCGTACTTATTATTTGACTTAGCTGGTTATTATTTTATCTGATATCCCGGCTAGGGAATTTGTTTGTGTTTGGCTTAGGAGCGACCCTGACTGCCATAATTATTCTTTGATGCTTCGGTCATGCCGCGTAGAAATTATTAAAGGTAAATAATGTCAGTATTTAATTAACAAATGATGAATCGCGACCCTGGTGCAGACTGTACTCTGGTTTCCAATTGGAGCGAGGATAGATAATGTTTGCTTAATCTTCATGGCTAAGTTGATAACTTTGTTTAACTAACATGGTTCAAACCCCGTCTGTGCTTTCTTGTTGTCAATGCAATTTTTTTAGTAAGAATATAATTATATATTTCTCCGTGGCGCCTGTCGCTGTGTCGTGAGGGGGGCTTTCTGAAGCGTGGGTGTTACTTTAACACCTTCTTGCGACTCCCCCCTCCCCTTTTCTTTTGTGTGGAATTTATGACATTTGATGGCTATCTCTCTCCTGCCTTCTGGCCTTTGAATCGAGGTGTGCACGCATCTGTGGAAGTGGGGGAACGGGTTTTCCGCTCGTCTCTGTTTGTTCCCAAGTTGCCCCGTGTCTATTAAAAAAAAATATATATGTTGGCAGAATAATTCTTAATATTAATTTAATAAAGGTGTAATGTGGGTGTAAACGACCTCCCGGAAGTGACGTCATGGGGGGAGGAGTTACGTCACGTGGGGGAGAGGGTAAGGGTCTATAAGGGGGGTAACCGGAAGCGGTCGGGAGTGATCGGGGACTGGGAAAGGTGAGAGGCCACGCAGGGCAAAGGGTGAGAGAGAGTGGCGAGGTCGCCACACACCCGAGCCACGAGGATCGGCACCGTCGGCCAACGGTGACCGACCCCGGGGCAGGAGGAGCAGCGAGGAGGCTGCAGAGAGCAGTGGGTCTGCAAGGGAGGAGTCGGCAGCAGGGGTCTGCACGACGTGACAGCGGCGGGGCTGCTAGGAGGAAGTTTGGGCTACGTGAGCGACAGCAGCCTGGGGCTGCAGAGTGGGGGCTACGTGAGCGACAGCAGCCTGGGGCTGCAGAGTGGAGAGTTTATAGGGGAGTACCGTGAGGAAAAGAGATCGAACCCAAATAAAGGACACAGGACAGAGAGAAGCGTCCGAGTCTTTTATTACACTGGTGTCAAAGTGGAACGGTATGGCTAAACAACTGAGAAAAAAGAATATTCCGTCTCCGGCATTGGCTTCATCTTCCGACGACGATGACCTTCCTCCTGCGGTGGACCCGACTCCGGCAGAGGAGGAGATCCGTGCTGGGACGAGTGCGGGTCCAGGGGTCCAAGATGTCGCCGCGTCGGCGGACCAGTCTGCACCAAAGGACGCGGATTTGAGATGGAGTCAGATGGCGGAGCAACTTGAAACTCTCAAGAACGTGCTTGCACAGTTGTGTGCGCTCGTTACGCCGAGGACGGCGTCGGAAGGCGATGTTGGTGGTCCGCAGGAGTCCGGGTTGTCTTCAATGTCGCCGCCATCAGCCACGCGGCATGAAGACGCCATCTTGGGCGTGGCGCACGACGAAAGGCGGGAAGCCGCCATTTTGGGCCCTCCGCGACGGAAGGCCGCCATCTTGTCGACGCCACGCTGCGACGCCATGTTGAACATGCCACCGGAAGAGTCAGCGGCTGCAGGGAACGTGCCAAGGCGTCGCAGTCGTCACCTAACGACTGTCAAGGAATTCTCCATCGGGGGCGATTGGAGTGCGTTCGCCTGCCGATTTTTGGCAGCGGTGCGCTCGGCGAGGTGGACTGACGCCGAGGCATTAGAAGTTCTTCCGACTCTCCTTGATGATGAGTCCGTTAGATTCTTTCGCTCTATAAAAGCCGCGAAGAAGAAAACATTGCGTGGTGTGTTCGAAATGGCAGACGCTTACGAGCCGCCGGATGATGCTCATCGCCGGTTTGTGCAACGACAACGCGCACCCGAGGAGTCTCCGGTGGTGTATAGGGGTGCGGTACTGGAGCTGGCAATGGCCGCTTACCCGGAGATGGAGCCTGACCTGTTGGAACCTCTCATCCTGGGGAAGATGTTGGAGTTGTCCCGGGATCTCGGCATTCCCATGCCGGTGTGCGGTCACGAGAAGCTCACATCCCGGGCTGCGGCTAAATGTCTGGACACCCAGTTCAACCTGCGCCGGTGGAAGCAGGTTACGGCGTGGACGGGTGGGCCCATCGTTGAAGGGGGAGCCGTGGGTTGGGACCCCAAGAAAGCTGTTTATGTGCCGGACGACAGGAGCCCGCAGGAGCTGTCGGCTGCCGCTGCTCCGTGGCCGGAGCCGCGGGCTGCGCCGCCGACACGGCCGCGTCAAGACGGGGCGCCCGCAGCAAGGCGCAACAACATCGACTGCTTCCGCTGCGGGCGTAAGGGCCATTATGCCAGGGACTGCTGGGCCCGCGTCCCGGGTCCGCCCCAGCAGGAGGCCTCGACAGCGGCCGCTCCAAGGAAGGATTCGCCAGCACAGGCAAGTCGGTGCGCACCAGACACCCGGCAAGGCTTGACACCTCACTCATCACCGTTGTCATGCGATCCGGGTGTTTTTAATAACGGGAGACCATTGACTGTGCCTTGTCGTTCGGTAACGCAGTGGCGTAAGTTGGCTCGGCGGGTCGTTGCGGCCGCTACCGGTTCGTCCACCGTACCTGGGTCAATACAAGGGGTGGACGTACGGATTTTGGTAGATTCCGGAGCGTCCGCGACCATTATTTCGGATGTAATATTCCATCTCTTGAACATCCCACCAGAGGCCGTGAGTCCGGCTTACGCTTCCTGCGTCGCCGCGAACGGGGGTAGCATTGGCATTGTGGGCCAGGTGTACGCTACAATTGCTATCGGGGGAGTGTCGGCCTCGGGAATTGTGTTAATTTCGAGGTCTCTTGCGGTTCTTTGTTTATTAGGGACCGATTTTCTGGCCAAAATGCCCATTCTAATTAGAATTAATGAGAACTGCATTCAATTACCGGAAGGCCGTAAAATTGCCTTTTTGCCGTCGCCCTGGGGGCGACCTGCTCCTGTTGCCCAGGTGCAGGCGTTGTCCGAAGTGTCTGTTGATATTCCACCTGGCTCACAGATTCTCATTCCTTTGCGTTATCGGAAGCCTGTACCTGGTCGTCAAGGAGCGATTGGGGTTTTGTTGTCACCATCCGCCACCATCACGGGTGGATCGGCGCTGGTTGGGGCACAAACTATTGTTAGGCCAGACCAGCAGCCGTTTTTGCAGGTGCTTAACGCGAGTGCCGAAAGCGTGTGTGTACCGGCGGGTACCGTTGTGGCACATGCCACTACTGCGTTTACAGCTCATGATGATCTGTCCGGCCGGGGGGTTGTTGGGGGTGTTTCGGGGCCCGGAGCTGTGGATGACCGCTGGATTGCTGAATTGTGTGGGGAGAATTCAGCTCTTTCCGGGGAACAGCGTTGTGCGATTCGTAAATTGTTATCGAGCTATTCTGATGTGTTTAGTTCCGATGATTTGGACTTAGGATGCACCTCGTTGCTTTACCATCATATTGACACAGGGGATGCTGCCCCTATTCGGTTGAACTCGCATCGGATGAGTCCGGCTGAGCGAGAGCATGTTCGAGGGGCAGTGGATGACATGTTGGCTGAGGACATAATATCTCCGTCTAACAGCCCATGGGGCGCACCTGTTGTTTTGGTCAAGAAAAAAGATGGCAAATTGCGATTTTGTGTAGACTTTCGTAAATTAAATAAGGTGTCGGTGGCAGATGCGTATCCCCTGCCGCGTATGGACGACTCTCTCGATGCCTTGTCGGGGGCGAAGTTCTTTTCAACGCTAGATCTCTCTTCGGGCTTCTGGCAGCTTCCCCTCGACGAGTCCTCGCGAGAAAAGACTGCTTTCCGTACGCCGCAGGGGTTATTTCAATTTAACTGTCTTCCGATGGGGCTGAATGCGGCCCCTGCCACTTTTCAGAGGTTGATGGAGTTGGTATTAACGGGGTTGCAGTGGGAGACATGTCTTATATATTTGGACGATATTATCGTTTTCAGCCGCACATTTGACGAGCATTTATCGCGGTTGGAGGCCGTGTTTACCAGGATGCGTTCTGCTAATTTGAAATTTAAGCCCAAGAAATGTCACCTGCTGCAACACTCCGTGCGTTATTTGGGGCACATCGTCAGTGCAGACGGGGTGGCCACGGATCCGGACAAAACTGCGTGCGTCCGTGACTGGCCAACCCCTGCCACGGTGGGGGATGTGCGTCGGTTTTTGGGGTTCGCCTCATATTATCGGAGGTTTGTTCCAAATTTTGCTACGATCGCGAGGCCTTTGCATCTCCTGACGGGTAAAGGACACAAGTTTGCTTGGGGACCCCCAGAGGAGGCGGCGTTTCGAGGCCTACGCGATCTATTGGCTACGGCACCGACTTTGGATTATCCGGATTTTGCGCATCCCTTCATTCTGGATACGGACGCGAGTGACACGGGTATTGGGGCGGTGTTATCTCAGTCCAAAGATGGTGTGGAACGCGTGGTCGCGTATGGTAGCCGGGTTTTGTCTCCCGCTGAAACCCGCTACTGTGTCACTCGCAGGGAACTTTTGGCTATTGTTTTTTTTTCTCCGCCAATTTCGACCGTATCTGTACGGTCGTTCGTTTATTGTTCGCACGGATCATACGGCCTTGCAGTATGCTCTTAAAATGGACCAACCATCCGGCCAGCTGGCGCGATGGTTGGACACGCTGCAAGAATTTTCCTTCCAAATTCACCATCGGAAGGGAGTGCGTCACGCTAATGCGGACGCACTTTCCAGGCTGCCGCAGCGATCCCCTTGCGCATGTGCGTCGGGGACGCATAGGTGTGGCCCGATTCAGCACCCCCCTCCGCCTGTCGCGCTGGCAGTCGAAGTGCGGAAGCTCCACTTGAGCCGGGGCCGGCTGATGCGGGGTCGGCTGATGGGGGACCGGCTGATGGCATTCTACATCTCCCGAGGTCTGTGTGGATTCGGGAACAGATGTTGGATGATTCCTTGGTAACGTTACGTAAGCGGCCTGTCAAGGGGAGTGGGCGACTCTGTGCGGGCGGCGTGCCGGAAACCGCTCTCCGTGATGGCTTGCTGATGTGGAGGGAAGGGATGCAGAAACGCTGGCGTCTGGTTGTACCGGCATCATTGCGGTACGAATTGATTAGGACTCTGCATTGTGACACGCTTTTACATCTGGGGGTGCAGAAGACGCTATTGACGCTGCAGCGAGACTACTATTGGCACGGCATGACGACGGATGTCGTCGGGCAAGTTCGCGCGTGTCCCGATTGTGCCCGCCGTAAGCGCCTAAACATCCATATGTGCCGCCGATACAATCCATCCAGGTGTCTCGAGTTAATGAGTTGGTGGCGTTAGATATTTTGGGACCCTTTCCGCCATCCGCTAGGGGAAATAAATATTTGCTCGTAGGGGTGGAGTACCTCTCCCGCTGGCCGGTGGCCTGGCCTTTGCCCGACCAGTCAGCGGCGTCTATCACGGACGCCTTTCTTTTTGGGTATGTCATGGACAAAGGGGCGCCGGAGAGGCTCCTTACAGACCAAGGCCGGAATTTTTCCTCCAAATTGTTGGGGGAGGTGTGTGCGGCGCTGGGTACAAAAAAAATACGGACATCTCCCTACCACCCACAAATGGATGGTATGGTGGAACGGCTTAATCGGACCCTGTCTGCCATGTTGTGCCATACGGTTAGTAAAAAACAATCGGATTGGGATTTGCATATCCCTGGGGTGCTTTCAGCGTACCGGATGACGCCGCATGCGGCTACAGGATATTCGCCGTTTTTTCTAATGTACGGTCGTGAAAACGTACCGCCGATTGGTGAACAGTTGGGAACCAAGGCGAGGGGACCTGTCAAGCCTCTTCCTGATTACATTCAGGACACCGTTCGCCGAGTCACTGAGGCGCGGGTGGAGGCTCGCATGGCTACGGCCAAAGCCCAGGCTCGGAACGAGCGGTGTGCGCGACGTTCAAAAGGGGAATGCCCTTGGAAAACGGGGGACCTGGCCTGGCTCCATTGTCCACAGGTGCGGCCAGGTACCTCTCCTAAATTGCATAAGCCATGGCAAGGGCCGGTTTGCCTCATCGAGGTTCCCAACCCACAGTCGGCGCGTGTTCGGTTTGGTTCTCGGCGCTGGTTCGTCCATACATCTCAGTTGAAACCATACGTGGCCCCTTGACCGGATGCGTCATCTCCTGAGGTTGCCTTGCCGGGGTCTGTTGCTGCCGACTCGCCCTTGCCTGTGCCTGCTGACTTTGCTAGAGCGCCTGTCGTGCCTTTCACAGACGAGCCGGCTGTGACGCGGCAGGGGAAAGCAGACCCAGCTCGGGGTGCGCCTACCACGGCTGCGGAACCTTTGAGGCCCGCAGCCCTTCCTAACCCGCCGCGGACACGATCGCGGGACGCCTCTGATGCTGCGCCTTCGAAAATAGGGGACCGGGACGTTGCCAGGCTTCCAATAGCGACAGACGAATTTCAGCCTGTCGCTCTTAAAACCCTGCCACGTTCCCGCTCGGCGGGAGGGCCACCGACCGTCCGGGACGGCCCGGCGACCCGCACCCGCTCGAAATCCCTCACATTTCGTTAATTATTGTGTTGTGTTCTTGTTCTTTCCGTATATTATCGTATGTTCTGCGTCCTTTTTCGTATTCGGTCGTGTTCGCTCGCATTGCTTATTGGAGTTGTGTTCAGCCGAGGTCGGCTGGATTTTCTCTACGGGGGAGGGTGGTGTAATGCGGGCGTAAACGACCTCCCGGAAGTGACGTCATGGGGGGGGGAGTTACGTCACATGGGGGAGAGGGTAAGGGTCTATAAGGGGGGTAACCGGAAGCGGTCGGGAGTGATCGGGGACTGGGAAAGGTGAGAGGCCACGCAGGGCGAAGGGTGAGAGAGAGTGGCGAGGTCGCCACACACCCGAGCCACGAGGATCGGCACCGTCGGCCAACGGTGACCGACCCCGGGGCAGGAGGAGCAGCGAGGAGGCTGCAGAGAGCAGCGGGTCTGCAAGGGAGGAGTCGGCAGCAGGGGTCTGCACGACGTGACAGCGGCGGGGCTGCTAGGAGGAAGTTTGGGCTACGTGAGCGACAGCAGCCTGGGGCTGCAGAGTGGGGGCTACGTGAGCGACAGCAGCCTGGGGCTGCAGAGTGGAGAGTTTATAGGGGAGTACCGTGAGGAAAAGAGATCGAACCCAAATAAAGGACACAGGACAGAGAGAAGCGTCCGAGTCTTTTATTACAAAGGGTATAGATACAACAGCTGGACAAGAGGAGCATTGGGCTCTGGACTCGGCTCCTGAACAAGAGTATATTATTCTTCGATTATATAATCCAATGCCTTCCAATTAGCGGCTTCCCTGCTATCGGTAGCTCCATATGTCCATTAATCCATACCTGTCAACCCATACAGTTTACCAGTATTCAGGGAAATTGAGTTTTCAGGTCGATGTGGTGTAAAGTAGTTTCAATACGAGAAAAAAACATTTTTTTGTCAATTTGCTTGTGTTTCTCCCTTGTGAATGGACTTTGTAGCATGAACGCTGAGATTTACAAGGGCACGGGGTGGCCAATACGGTCTGAATTGGTCTGTAATAAGATAGGGACTGATAAGGGATTGACATGGATGATAAAATCCGTGATCTAATTCCATCTGTGAAAGATGTCATTCCTGACTTACAATACGCTGGAGTCTACAAACTGAGTTGCAGCTGTGGTGATTGCTACATTGGAGAAACGAAACGTCATATCTCTGATCGTGTCTGCGAGCACAAGTCAGATCTGAAACACGGCAAAACTGATTCTTCCGCCGTTGCCGATCATCGCTACAACGCTGTGGGCTCTCATGAAATTGTCTTTTCCGAGACCAAGATGCTCTGCAAACCTCCTGGCTACCATCAAAGGTTTGTACACGAAGCCATCCAAATATACAAAGACAGACATAATTTCAACCGTGGTGATGGGTACAAACTTGGTAATCATTGGAAAGATGTTATTAACCATGCAAAAAAATCTTTAACCACACATATTTGGACCATCTTATTTGACAGGCACTATTCTTCAGTTACCGTATAGTTTCTTCTTCTTTTTTCACACACTGGTTTTCTTGCCTTAAGTTTTACCTGCCTTAAGTTTTACCACACATATTTGGCAAATCTAGAATTAATCCCAGCAACGTAGCAAAGTGCTGTTTCATCTATATAACAAAGTTTCAGACCCATTCACAGCAGCCGCACCTTTACATCAGCCGCACCTTAACAACTCTTGGAACCTCCCTGTTCAACCAGTCTACACAACAAAGGCTCATTCCTAGCAGCGTGCTTCAGCCGCACCGAACCTCACAATAATAATATCCATGTGCCTGCCTTGATTTTTCCCACCCTCAACCAGTATATATATGTAATAAACGACTGGACCACGATGTCTGGCTCAGTGTCCTTTATTCGGTTCGTGCTGTACACCCACACGGCTGTCTTTACTCTGTAGCTTCTCCACGGTGCTGACTCCAATGTCGGCCCGATCCCCAACAGCAGCCCCGCTGCTGTTTCTCTCCCACAGCCCCCCTTGGCTGTACTCGCTGCAACTCCTCTCTCTCCACAGCTCTGACAGCTTCGTGCTCTCTCTCTCTCTCTCTGCAGCTCCTCCTGGCAGCCACACCGCTGCCTCTAACATGCAGCCCTCACATGCAGCCCTCTCTCTCTCTCTCTCCGCAGCTCCTCCTGGCAGCCACACCGCTGCCTCTAACACGCAGCCCTTCTGGCTGTCTCCTCTGCAGCTGCACACCACTCCGCAGCTTCCTCTTATCTTCGGGGTTGGCTCCCGATGGCCGTCGGCGCCCCCCCTCACCACACTCGCCCGCGTGGCCTCACTCTTTTCCGCTCACACCCCGACTGCCTTCCCCTTCCGGTTTACCCGCTTAAGGACCCGAACCTTCCCCCCACGTCACATGACTCCACCCCCCGTGACGTCACATCCGGAAGGTCGCTTACGCCCGCATTACACCACCCTCCCCCGTAGAAAAATCCCAGCCGACCTCGGCTGACCAATAGCAAATCGTAATGCGGCGAACCGAGCTTCCCCCCCTAAAGGACACTAAGCATACAATGTAACAGCAAGAACAACAACAACAACGCAATTAACATCAACGAACGTACAAAAAGCATGCAATAAATA